>NW_028261384.1:2172620-2330496 GCF_051295495.1 Thamnophis sirtalis
GCTCGTGGAGAAGGGAGGGCTTAAGTGGGCTTCTTGGGGAATCAAATCAGAGCACCTGCCTGGAATACAGGTAGTCCCCGGCTTACGACCACAATGGCACCATTGCTAAGTGAGACCGTTGTGAGCTTTGTCCTGCTTTACAACCCGTCTTGCCAAGGTCATTCAGTGAATCCCATCCGTTATTAAGTTAGCATCACAGTTCTTGAGTCACTGCTATTGTTTTTTTTAATATATATTTTTATTTATTTACAGACATACAAAATACACACAAAACTTAGACGTACACTACATTTACACAATACAGTACGAACAGGAACTTCCTGATCTTTCTAATAGCAATTACAAATCGATACATTTCTCCTTATGATATTTCCCCTTCTAGTATATTTCATTTGCATTTCACCATTTTAACCCTCTTATTTTATCTGCTATATTGGGTGATTACCTCTAGTAAATTTAACTCTGAAGACAGAGGAGGGAAGGAAGGAGAGGAGAGGAGAGAGAGAGAGAGAGAGAGAGAGAGAGAGAGAGAGAGAGAGAGAGAGAGAGAGAGAGAGAGAGAGAATGTATGTGTTCATATATATATATATATATATATATATAATATATATATATATTATATATATATATATATATATATATATATATATATATATATATATATATATATATATATATATATATATATATATATATTCTCAACTTCTATTTTTGGGTTTTATTGACTTCTTTCATTGATCCTTGTTTCTTTCCTCCATCCAGCTATGTCATTTTCCCCATATCTGGTAATAATATTCTGTTTCTTATTTTCCCTGGATTTTTGTTGTTAATTTGTCCATTTCGGCACAGTCCATAACCTTTCTTATTATTTCATCTTCGTTTGGTATCAATATATTTTTCCATTTCTGAGCTAAGGCAATCCTCGCCGCCGTAATTATGTGTAAAATTAAATACTGGATTTTCTTTTTTATATTTCGCAGTCATTATTCCTAGAAGAAAAACTTCATGTTTCCAATCTATTTTGATTCCTGTTATCCACTCTAGCCAATTTTTCATCCTTTTCCAATACTTTTTAGCCTCCTCATAAGTCCACCATAAGTGATAATGTTCTGTGTATTGATTCACATTTCCAACATTTTGGGGAGGTATTTACTAAGATTTTTGCTAACCTTACTGGTGCCAGGTGCCATCTGTAAAACATTTTGAACTGGGTTTCCTTGTATGCAACCGCAAGTGTCATTTTTAAATTTGTCCCGCCCAAATTTTTCCCATTTGTCTATTCAATATTGTAGCCAAAGTTCTGTGTCCATTTTACCATTTGTTCTTTCACAATTTCTTCTTCCATTTTATACTTCAGGAGAAATTTATATATTCTCCCCATCATCTTTCTTTCTGAGCTTTGAATTATTTTATCTAATTCATGTGGCTCCATTTCAATGCCATGTAATTTAGTATTATTATTGTTAGTTTTGATTTGCAAGTAGGTTAGCCCAGTGTTTCTCAACCTTGGCTACTTGAAGATGTCTGGACTTCAACTCCCAGAATCCCCCAGCCAGCATTCGCTGGCTGGGGAATTCTGGGAGTTGAAGTCCAGACATCTTCAAGTGGCCAAGGTTGAGAAACACTGGGTTAGCCAGTCAACTTTCATGTTTTGTTCTGCCAATTCTTCAATTGTCTTTAAATTTCCCTGTCCGTTAATTAAGTCTCTGTATCTTGACATTTTATTCATATCTGTAAAATTTGAGTGTGTCATCCTTTCTGCTGGGGATAGCCAATTCGGGATTTTCACAGTGGTTTTTTATTTTATTTTGAGCCAGTTTTGCAATAACGCATTTCTAATTAGATTTTTTGAAAGTATTTGTGGGTTTAGGAATGTATGCCAACCTGCTTGCAGATCATAGCCTTCTAAAGTCAAGATTCTTTTATTTTTTATCCAATCCTTCACCCACGTTGTTGTTACTGCTAATGCGTATAGCTCCCAGTTTGGTAATACTAAGCCTCCTCTCTCCTTGCTATCTTGTATTGACTTTAGTTTAATCCTCGCTTTTCGTCCTTGCCAGATGAGCCTAGCAGTTAGTTTGTTTAATTTCTGAAAGAAAGTTTTACCCGGATTAATAGATGCGGCTTGCAACAAAAATAAAATTCTTGGTAAAATATTCATTTTAACTGTGGCTATAGTCCCATTAGAGATAGCTGAATATTTTTACAGCTTTCTATATCTTTCTTTATTTGTGTCACTAGTTTATTATAATTGTCGTCTTTAATTGTAGAACATTTTGCTGACACCCAGATCCCCAAGTATTTCACTTACTTAGTTATTTGCATTTTAGTTACTGATTCCAATTCCTCTTCTTGCTTTTTTGTTATATTCTTAGTTATCATTTTTGTTTTGCTTTTATTAATTTTTAATCCTGCCACCGCCATATTCTTCTAATTTTTGAATTAATTTCCGACTGGATTCTAGTGGATCCTCTAAAACAAATACTAGGTCATCAGCATAGGCTTGGGCTTTATATTCTTCATTTTAAAGTCTTAAATCTTTTATTCCTTGGTCCTTCCTAATTTCCATTTATTAATATTTCCAGAGTTAGTATAAACAGCAAAGGAGACAGGGGGCATCCCTGTCTAAATCCCTTTTTTATTTCTATCTTCTCTGTTAGTTCTCCATTCATCAGAACTTTGGCTGTTTGGGTGTTATAAAGTTTTTCTATCATTTTTGTAAATTTTTCTCCGAATTTCATCCTATGTAGTTGCGTTGTTATAAATTTCCAAATTACGTTGTCGAATGCTTTTTGTGCGTCGAGGAAAACCAGTACCAATTGCTTTTCTGGATGCACCTCTTAATATTCTAATGTCTAGGATGACTCTAGTATTATTTTTAATGTGTCTATGGGGTAAAAAATCCATCTTGTTTCATTCTTCCTGCCATAATCGCTGCAAATATTTTATAATCGGAATTCAATAGTGAAATTGGTCTGTAGTTTTGGATTTCTTGTAGGTTGGCTTCTTCTTTTGGGATTAGCGATATTATTGCTTCCGTCCATGATTCAGGCATCTTGGCTTTTCCTAAGACTTCGTTAAACATTTCCACTCCTAGTTGTTGCAATATTATTTTATTATATTCATATAACTCCACTGGGATTCCGTCTGGTCCTGGAGTTTTATTACTTTTCTGGTTTTTCAGGATTAATTCCACTTCAGCTATCCGTTATTGGCCTGTTTATTGCCTCCCTTTGCTCTTTTGAGATTGGAATGATCTTTTCTGGGTTTAAATATTGTTTTATCTTAGTTTCCTTCATGCTATCTTGCGCGTATAGTTTTGCGAAATATTTTTGAATAATATGCTTCTTCCGATTTATGTTGAATATTTCCCTCATCATCTTTTAATTGGTATGTCATCCTTTTTTCTCCTTCATTTTTCATTCTGTGTGCCAGCCATCGTCCAGTTTGTTGGCTTGTTCAAAGTAATTTTGTCTGGCTGCTTTAATTTTCTATGCTAATTCTTTTTGAGTTATTAAGCTGATTTTATGTTTTATCATCTCTCTTTTTTCTTTTTTAATTTTATTATTTGGGTCTTTCTGTAATTCAGCTTCGGCTTCCCTAATCTCTTTTTGCATATGTTCTTGTTGCTCTTTATGTTTTCTGATTTTTCTCGCAATGTAGGCAATCATAAGACCTCTTGTGTATGCTTTTATAGTGTCCCAGAGATTTTGAATTGAGGTGTCTTCTTTTTTATTTATTCTAAAAAATGGTTTTTAATTCTTTCTCCAGCATTTGAGTGTATTCTATTTCGTTTTACAATATTTGAGTTCATCATCCATCTTTTTCTTCTTTTTGGCCTTTCCATCTTAATTTTATTGGGTTATGATATGCCCACTAATTTGTTTCAATTTCTTATACTTGATTATAATCCAGATGATATCCAGGCCATGTCAATTCTCAATAAGGACTGGTGGGGGTTTGAATAAAAGGTATATTGCTTTCTTGTTTTGTGCCTTTCTCTCCAAATATCATGTAGTTTATATTCCATTGCCATCTCAAAAAAGGATTTAGATAATATGTTTTTTTTGTCTTATTATTTCTTTTACTTTCATAGTGCATCTTTTTGTCCACTATTGTGTTATAATCCCCAACTAAGCAAATATTTTCATATTCTAATTCATTTATTTTGTTGTGTAATTTCCTATAGAATTCCTCTTGTTTCTGATTTGGTGCATATATCACTATTAATAATATTGGTTTTTCTGTTGTCGCTAATTCAATCAATCATTAGAATCCTGCCTTCTTCATCGGAGTAGACTGCTTTGGAGTTTATTTTTTCCTTTATATAGGTTGCTATCCCTCTTTTTATCTGCCAGTACTGTATATAGTTTCCCTAATTTTTTGTTTTCCAGTAAATTAATATGTTCCCTTTTAATGTGCACTTCCTGTATGCAGGTTATGTCTGCCTTCAGTTTCCAAAGTTTGTTACACATCTACGCTCTTTTGATTGGTGCGTTCAATCCATTCAAGTTTATCGAGATAATTGTTAATTCCTGGTTCATCTTTAGATGGGGTGTTTTATATTACTTCTGATTTGTATCTGACTTTTCCCTCTCGCGCCTTCCCTTTCTGCTCTCTTTCTGGCTTCTGTTCTTCTTTTCCTGTTTCTTTCCTTGTCTTCTGATGTTTCTTCCTCTTGACTTCTACTTTCTAGTTCCTCTTTACATCCTTGTTCTTCTTCCCTTGTGAAGTATTTTTCGTAAAATTCCTATGCTATATTCTCTATTTTATATCTTTTTCCTTGCCAAGAGACCAATATCCCTTCTGGTACCAACCATCTGTAAATTATTCTGTTTTTATTTAACTGGTTAATTAAAAATTGGTACTGTCAACATTGTTCCCAGACTCTCCGTGGTATCTGCTTAAGAGTAATCAACTGTTTTCCCTTGTACGTTATTGCAGCTTCTCTGGTTTTTTTTGTACACTTCGTCTCTAATTGTTTTTTTGGCAAATCTTACATGCACTTCTCTCAGTAGCCTATGTCTTCTGGCATAATTGGTATGCACACGGTAAGCATCATCTATGTCTCCTCTCAACTCTTGTTCCTTTCTCTGTAAAATTTCAGCGAAGATTTCGATCATTTTTCCTTTCAGGTCTTCCTCTTTTTCTTCAACTATGTTTTCGAATCTTAGACAAAATGAAGCTCTTTCGTTTCCAAGTTGGATTATTGATTCCTCTAACTCTTTATTGTCTTGTGCATATTTCAACTCCGTTTTTTTCCATCTTCTGATCTGTTTGTTCTATTTTTGTTTCGAAGTTCTGGATTTCCTGTTTGTTGATTGTTAAGACATTCTATCTCTTTTCGATTTCGTCATCCACTGTTTTTGATATTTCCTTTCAATTCTCCCATTTCGTTTTTAATTTCTTCGTGGTTCCGCCTCGTCTCTTCGTGATTTGTGGCTATCGCTTCTTGGGTTTTCGTCATTGTCTCTTGTATCATCTGGAGCATCAATTGCGTACTCTGCATTGTTTGTGCTGATTCCATTGTTCCTGTCACCGCTCTGCCTTTCTCCAGCCCCACTCTCGATTGATCTTTGGTTTGAGGGTGATGTTGTTGAAGTAGGGTTGGATGCTGGTTTTTTCCCCTGACTTCACAAAATTAGTACGAGTTGCCATCTTCATCCCTCTATTTATCCTCGCCCACAATTGCATACAGGTTCTACTTTACATCTACTTTATCACAAATATCAGTGGTTATATATCTCAATATTTAACAATAATTAACCTTTCTTAATATCACGTTTCAATATCTAGACAATCCTATACATTATTCTATTCTATTTTTAATCCTTAACTATTATGCATCACAGAATTATATATCACACTGTTATCTTACGCAAATTAATATCTCTCAGTTATTCAGTTATAGATACTCAGTTCTAATAATTATTTTCTCTTTGTATTTCTTTAATCCAGCTTACGTCACAGCTGATTCCTCTTGCGTCGGCCTTCGCAGCTCATATTTGTAGAGAATATCCCCACCCACCCCCAAAAAAATGTGTGAGCTCTTCATTACCTGGATTTATTGTTCACGGTTGAAACTCTGTTCAAAGTTTAGCTATTCTTTGGATAGAAAAAAGAGCAGAAAGGAGAAGAAAAAAAGAAACACCAATCAGCTCGACTGTCATACAGTCCTTGATGTGATTTCCAGGTCTTCTCAACAGCCAATATATCCCGTTCCCGTTGTCAATGCCGGCTTTTGGTTCTTTCTCCTCCCTCTCCTATCGGGTTTTCCCACTGCGGCCACTTCCGTTCTATTATTCACGCTGCCACTTTCAGATCTCCAGCTCACCCTCTCCGCCAATTTCGCATTGTCCTCCTTTTTTGGGGGGGGGGGTTGTCAATGATAACAAATTCCTCGATTTCAACTGCTTTCTCTATTTGCTTCCCTCTTACGCGGGTCACCATCGCTCCAATCCTGTCCAAGTGGCAGGATAGATCCTCGTCCGTTTAGTGGGTTTCTCCTACCCACTGGGTGGGGTTTGCCTTGCAACCCCAGTTATCTTCAGAGTTTCCCCCCTGAATCTGCCGATCCCTTCAGGATTCGCAGCATTCAGAAATGAGCCCAAACGAAGAGGTTTGAGTTATAGGTTACGGGAGCTACCGTTCCTCAACCCTAGCATGCTGACGTCACCGCCGGAAGCCTTCGAGTCACTGCTATTGTTAACGTTACTCGCCATGGTCGTTAAGTGAATCCCTGTCATTGTTAGAAACACGGTACTTAAACGAGTCGCTGCAATCGTTACATTACTCAAATGGTCGTTAAGTAAATCTTGGCCGTTATTAAATTAGGAACACGGTTCTTAAGTGAATAGTTGCAATTGTTACATTAATTGTAGAGTTGCCAAGTGAATCCAACTCCCCACCCGCACCCCCCAAAGCGATGGTCGCAAAAGGAGATCACCTAACCCCGGGGCCATCATAAAGATGAGCTGGTTGCCAAGCCTCTGAATTTTCATCCAGTGACCAAGGGGGTACTGCAATTATCACTAAGAGTGAAAATGGCCATAAGCCCCTTTTTTTCTGCTGCTATTGTAACTATGAATGGTCGCTAAGTGAACTGTTATAAGTTGAGACCTATAAATGCAGGCCCAGTGCCCAAAATCATATGAACCTGGGAGTTGGAACTTCAGAACTGCGCTATAAGTATTTTTTGAGGGGGTGGGGGGTCCGTTGTAACTTTGAATGTTTGCAAAGGGAATAGTCATCAGCTGAGGACAAACTGTACTGGCTGGGTTTGAACACCTTGTAGTGAAAAGGAGGGAACATGACAAAAATCCATGGGCGCCCACAGTGTTACGGGGGGGGGGGAATTGGAATTAAGAGCTAATTTAGGATTTGTCAAGCTGGACAACTTGAAGGTGTTTGGACTTCAACTCCCAGAATCCCCAAGACAGAATGCTTTAAGAGGGGAAGACATCGACTCCCAGAATCCCCCAGCAAGGATGCATTAAGAAGGATAAATTCAACTCCCAGAATCCTCCAGCCAGTATATCCTTGCTAACATGGAGATATGGATGCCCAGGAGAGTCAACAAACCTGAAGAACATGGTTCTAATCCTATCTGATCCACTGGATTGAAGCGATGATCTCCGATATTTGCAACAATAGGATTTTCCCTTATCTGCCGGGTAAGTTGGTTCCCCCTCCAGTAAACTCCATTTTCCTCCCCCAAAAGACCAATCAGAAAGTGGGATTGTCCAAGCTAGAAAACCTCCCCAATTGGACAGAAAGGTAGATACCATTAATATTGCTATTTCAGAAATTGGCTGCCAAAATCCTGAGCCCTGTTTTGTTTGAACGTGTCCCAAAAATCTGTGCCTCCTGGATTCGAACCTGGTTCCTGCCCAACTCTGGTAAACTCCATCCCAGGTGCTTTTGGGGATCTTCCCTTCCCATCTAGGGGATCAACTGGGGTCCAACCCACCAAGATTGGGGAAGCCATGTCGGGAAGTGGAGCCCCCCCCCATTTTTACCGTAGGAGAAGGAGTGTACAGGCACTCCTCGAGTTACGACTGTAATGGATACCAGCCCGTCATGGTTGTAACCCCTCACGTGGAAGGTCGTTAATGTGGTCGCGCCAATTTTAAGTTCTTTTTCGCGAGGAGATGGTTGAGGGAGCACGTTGGCTTCAAAACAATGGGTTTCCTAAGACAACCACTGCCGTCATTCAGAGAAAACATCATTAAACAAGGTCCCGGGACTATTGGAGGTTATCATAAACGCAGCTCAGGCGCTAAAGGCCCAAATGTGGTCATGAGATCATTGGGGGGGAGGGGAAACCTTGAATACAATTCGTAAGTAACCCCCCTAATAGGCCCATCTGAATTTCAAGCGGTCATTAAGTGAACAGTTGTAGGTTGAGGATGCATACGACCACCATTGAGTCCAAAAAATTTGAGCGGCTAAGCAAGACAGTTGCTCAATGGATTTCGTCCCATTTTAACAACCTTTCTTGCCGGCATTGTTAAGTGAATCACTGCAGTTGTTAAGCTAGTAGCACGGTTGTTGAGTGAATCCAGCTTCCCCGTTGACTTGTCCTGTCAGGAGGTTGCAAAATGGGATCGGCTGACCCTGGGACACGGCAACGATCATAAATAGGAGTCGGTTGCCACCTTTGATCACATGACCTTGGAGACGCTACAACAGACATTAAGTGTCACTTTTTCCAGTGCTGTTACAACAGGTCACTAAATGAACACTTGTTAAGTTGAGGACTACCTATAAGCCTTTAACGGGGCCCTCCGACCTTCAAATGATCACTAAATGAGCAATCGTTGAGGACTATTTGTATCGGATGGGGAGCTTCAGGATAGCTGGTCTGAGACCCGAAATCTCTCACACCTAAGAGCGGTCAAACGACCCAACCCCAAACCCACAGATGACAAAGACGTCAGGGAGAGACACACCGAACTGACATGTTTTGCCAAGGAAGGGATACAAAAACCAACAACCGCCCGCAAAATTGTAGCCACAGACCAAACACCGGACGTCACACAGAAGAAAAGCTGGTTTCTCACAATCACTTCGGCCGACAATTGAATTCAACAACAGGGCAGTTCATAGCTAACTCAACCGATATTTACAGATACCTTGGGGGGGAAAAAATAACCAACACCACCACAACGATGGAGGGCAGATCTCTGCAATCCCGGAGAATGCGAGAACAGGCAACACAAAATTCTGCTGGGACATCACACTGTGAAACCACACAACGTAAGAGCTGGGCATCAAGAGCAGAACCGCCAGGACCACTGGCTGAAGTTGTTCTCGCTTGGACGCGCGCCCTCGGCAAAGGACCAAACACGGTTTTAAAAGTAAAACAGAGAAGAGGGACAGACACGCCAACTAAGAACAAGGACCTGGGAAATGGGTGTTTCCAGTTTTACGGAGGTGTGGGAGGACTGGGACGCCCATCCTAGGCAGGGTCGAAGGACAACCAATTTGCTTTTCGCTATGGCCCAACGCCGTTTTGCCAACCTCTGCAGTGCACTGTGCAATCTGGAGTACATTGATACATGTGTAGAGGGTATATGTCGCAAGGCAGACTCGTATGGGCAAGTGTACGTGGCAAAGAAATGAGTGGAATTTGAGGGGGGGGGCTGGAGAGCAACAGGGGGCAAGCCCTGTCTTAACTCTCCCAGGCATGCAAGGAGGTGAAGGATGGGTGGGCTACAAGACCTTTGCAGCCCACTCAAATGCAACTGGCGCATGACCCTTGCACAGGAGGAGCACACAGCTTATGTGTCGGCATCCAGCAGGTGTGCCCAGTGCAGGACAGAGGAGGTAATCAACGCTCCTGTGTCCCCAAGAGTACATACCCCACCACCGCCCCAAGGGGGCACTCCCCAAAGGCTGGCACGTCCCTTTCAGCTGGGCACGAACAACGCTACGGCTGCTCGGTTTTCAGGCCCATCAGCCCCGCTTGCGTTCCCAACATCAGGTGGTGCACGGTGGGGTTGCGGGTGTGGATTTTCTGGTGGCAGTTCAGTGACTCCTTGTAGCGGAAATTCTTCCCGCAGGTGGCACACTGGTAGGGCGTCTCGCCCGTGTGGACACGCCAGTGTTTCAGCAGATGGTCCCGCCGGATGAAGCTTTTCCCGCATTCTGTGCACTGATATGGCCGCTCACCCGTGTGGATCCGTTGGTGACGCACGGCTTTGGAGAGGTCCCGGAAGTCCTTGCCACAGTAGGTGCAGGTCAGCGGCCCGTCTCCCTTCCCTGCGTGGAGTTTCTGGTGAAGGAGCAGGCTGACCTCCAGCTTGAAGCTCTCCTTGCACTGGGTGCACGTGTACGGACGCTCCACCATGTGGTTCCCGGGCCGTTTCACTGCACTGGGTTTCGCGGTTGGGCTCCTCTGTGGCTCAGGGCGTTTGTGCACCTTGGGACGAGCAGGAGTTGAGGCCCTCTGGATAGAGAAGGGGGTGAGCTTAATCTCTGGGTTTCCTTTAAGCTCTGGCACAAGGTACGCCCCGCTTCCGCCATGGGTCTTCTGGTGGCTGGTGAAGAGCTGCCTGTCCACAAATCCTTCTCCACACTCGCAGCAGATAAAGGGGCCGGTGTGAGCTTCGGCTGATGTGACCGAATCCTCTTTCTGTGTCTCAGGCAGCCCTTGCACGGACCACCGGAGGGGCTTTTTGGGCGGGGTGACGGAGACAGTCTGACTCTCGCACAGAAGCTCCTCTCCGGGACCCTGGAAAACTTCCGTCCACTTGTGGGGGAAGAGGTTGTCCACATCCTCCTCCAGCAGCTGAGGAGCACCTGGCAAAAGAAAGGACACAGGGTCAGAGGAGGGACACCCCCAGCAGGCCTGTCTATAGTGGTAAGGTCTCCTCCCCCCTTCTTCTTAACGCCACCTGCTGCCGTCTCCTGCTCGGATACTTGTCATACGAGCCGAGAGATCGGACAGGGTGGAGTTCCCCAACCTTTGCAGCCTTGAGGAACGGCAAAAGGGGATGGGGAGAGGAGGTGTTTCTGCACAACTGGCTGACAAGCAGTTGAACACATGTACATCTCCATTTCCATGCATGTTGTACACACACACTTGCTGCATATGCAAATGGAGCTCATGTGCACGTCTTCTCCTGCTTGTCACGGAGGTGGGGGTGCAACTGTGTGCGCCGATCGCTTTTGCAGCCTGGTTTGCAAACACCATGGCTCGGAGGTTGGGGACCCCTGGGAGGGCTTCCTTCCTGACCCCTTGGTGTGCCCTTCCCCCTCACATTTTCCCAGCTGGGACAAGTCACATCGAACAAGACACAGAAAAAGGCCATCTTGCCCAGCGAACGAGAGTGCTGGGCAAGGACCGCCGTACTACCCCTTCCAAATCCCTCCTCTCATTAAACTCGTTGTCACAAAAGCCACCTCACACCTGCGCTTCGCATTCGTTCAGTGCCAGTCTGTCACAGACACTGGGGGGGGGGGGGGGATGACAGAGAGGGGAAAGCTTGAAGGAAGTGAAACGCATGCCTCTCAAGAGACCCTACACACTGGAATGTGTAATGGATTGACTATATACAAAATAAATACGGGACTAAGAAATTCCAGTTAGCCTATGCTTAAGATCAGAAATGATTTAAACTGTTAAAAGTTAGTTCAGTAAGAAGAAGCTAAGGTCAATCTAGAATGTCATTAATTTCTTTATTTCTTTTTTCTCAATAGATTTTAGACTGTGTTAGTTAAAAATCCATACCGTGTACGGGTTCTGGGAAGTCGGGGGGGGGGGAGGAGGAGGGGGATTGGGGGGGTGGACGGAGGGAGGGGCACACACACACAAAAAAAATTGTACTTCAATGTCTTAATGATTGACAAATGATGACATATTTGTGTTTTTTTTTTAAAGAAAAATAAAAAAGTTCTGTTTTAAAAGAGACCCTACACACTTATTTTGGACGATGGGGGGAACCAGCTATTGGAAGTATCTCGGAGGGAAAAGTTATATTGGCGTGCGAACCTCAGATCCGGCTCTTGCTTTACTGTATTTCACTTGACCTTTCTCAAGAAATGGATTCAAGGATGCTTAAAGGTTCAAGTTGAGGCAGGACTGGCACTCATGGGCATCTAGAGCCGCCTGGGACCTCTCGGACTAACCCCCTTGAGTGGCCCCACTTTCTCCTGCCTATGACCCTGTAGCTTCACAAGCAAACTACCCCATTGGACAATACGGTGCTCCTCATTCATTCCCGAAGACAGCCGAACACCACCCTTCCCTGGGAATATTCCCAGGTGGTTTTCCAAATGTCTAACTGATCACCTGCTCCTCCCTCCTTCCCCAGTGTTCCTCTTACCTATGGTGCACTCCCCAGGGATTTCTCTGTCCTCTAAGGCCCCCATGCTTTTGACGAGAGACAGATCTTCTTCCTCAATCCAGGAACTTCCATGGAGAGCCGAAATTGGTGATCCTGTTCAAGGGAGAGGAGGATCATCAACCCCAGATCCCCATATTCCAAAAAGGAGGCACACTTCTTGCCACCTCCCCTCTCCGTGTTCCAGTAGCTAAACCAGTGTTTTTGAAACTCAAGAGAATGCAAAGTGGGTGGACAACTCCCAGAATCCCCCAGTCAGCGTGCTTGAAGAGGGGTGGACTTCAACTCCCAGAATTCTCTAGACAGCATATTTTAATACAGATGGGCTAACTCCCAGAATTCCTCAGCCAGCATGCTTTAAAAGTGGTGGACTTCAACTCCCAGAATTCTTCAAACACCATCCACTGGGGAATTCTGGGAGTCAAAGTCCCAGAATGAACTTCAAAATTCATCACACAAAATGAGCAATTTTTTTAAGGTACTGGAAAGTTTTTAGAATACAAGAATAGATTAGCAGAGTTGTAAGGGACCTTAGAGGTCTTCTAGTCCAACCCCCTGCCTAGCAGGAAACCCCTATACCGTTTCAGACAAGTGGATATCCAACATCTTCTTAAAGACTTCCAGTGTTGGGACATTCACAACTTGTGGAAGCAACTTCTGTTCCACTGATTAATTGTTCTAACTGTCAGGAAATTTCTCCTCAGTTCTAAGTTGCTTCTCTCCTTGATTAGTTTCCACCCATTGCTTCTTGTCCTGCCCTCAGGTGCCTTGGAGAATAGTTTGACTCCCTCTTCTTTGTGGCAACCCCTGAGATATTGGAAGACTGCTATCATGTCTCCCCTAGTCCTTCTTTTCATTAAACTAAACATACCCAGTTCCTGCAATGTTCTTCATATGTTTTAGTCTCCAGTCCCCTAATCCTCTTTGTTGCTCTTCTCTGCACTCTTTCTAGTCTCCACATCTTTTCTACATCATGGCGACCAAAACTGAATACCTTATTCCAAGTGTGGCCTCACCAAGGCATTATAAAGTGGTATTAACCCTTCACGTGATCTTGATTCTATCCCTCTGTTTATGTGGCCTACAACTGTGTTGGCTTTTTTGGAAGCTGCTGCACACGGCTGGCTCCTATTTAAATGGTTGTCCACTAGGACTCCAAAATCCCTCTCACAGTTACTACTATTGAGCAAGGTACCACCTATACTGGACCTGTGCATTTCGTTTTTCTTGCCTAAATGTAGAACCTTACTCTTTTCACCATTGAATTTCATTTTATTAGATAGTGCCCAAGTTTGTTCAAGTTTGTCAAGATCCTTCTGTATCTTAAGCTTGTCTTCTGGAGTGTTGGCTATTCCTGGCAGCTTGGTGTCATCTGAAAATTTGATGAGTTCCCCATTTATCCCCTCATCCAGATCATTGATGTTGAAGAGTCCTGGGCCTAAAACAGAGCCTTGGGGTCCCCCACTGCATACTTCCCTCCATGTAGATGCAGTTCCATTGAGGACTACACGTTGAGTGCGGTTGGTCAGCTAGTTACGAATCCATCTGGTGGTGGTGCTGTCCAATCCACATTCTTCTACTTTATCTAGTAGTAGATTATGGTCTACCTTATCAAAAGCCTTACTGAAGTCCAAGTAAATTATATTGATGGCATTCCTCTGGTCCACTAATTTTGTCACTTTGTCGAAGAATACAATGAGATTAGTCTGGCATGATCTGTTTTTGACAAACCCATGTTGGCTTTTGGCTAATACTTTCTTTACTTCTAGGTGTTGGCTAATTCGTTGCTTGATTATCTTTTCCAGAATCTTCCCTGGTATTGAGGTCAGGCTGATAGGTCTATAATTTCCTGGATCTATTTTTTTTACCTTTTTTGAAGATGGGAACCACATCAGCTCTTTTCCAGTCCTCTGGCAGTTCCCCGGGGCTCCACGATCTCTGGAAGATATAGTTCAGTGGTTCTGAGATCTCGTCTGCCAGTTCCTTCAGAACCCTGGGGTGTAATCCATCCGGTCCTGATGATTTGAACTCGTCTAGGGTAGACAGGTGCTCACATACCATTTTCTTCCATATTTCAACTTGTGTTCCTAATCTGATTTTTGTGGTGCTGTTTTTGGTAGGTTGGACTGTTTTTTCCCTTTGTGTAAAGACAGATGCAAAAAATGAATTAGTTCTGCTTTCTCCCTGTTGCTTGTCACCTTCTTGCCATTTTCTCCCAGAAATGGACCAATTGTTTCCTTAACTTTTTTCTTGCTTTTAACATGTTGGAAGAAGCTTTCTTGGTTATTTTTTACTTTTGTGGCAAGCCTTGCTTCATTGTGAGCCTTAGCTTTCCTCACTTCATCTTTACAGGCTCGGGCTATTTGCTGATATTCTGCCTTAGTTATGTCCCTCTCTTTCCACTTGTTATACTTATCTTTTTTGTCTTTCAATTTGTCAGAGAGTTCTTTATGCAGCCATGCTGGTTTCTTTTGGGAGCTGTTATTTTTCTTCTTCATTGGTATTGTGCTAGACTGGGCTTTTATAATCTCGTTTTTCAAAATTTCCCAAGCTTCTTGTTTTCCCCTTGAGGATTCTCATCCATGGAATCCTTCCCAAGCTCTCTCTAAGTTTATTGAAATTAGCTCTCTTAAAGTCCAATACTCTAGTTTCTTATTCTACTACTTGTGTTTGCATAATGTTGAATTCCAATATTGTATGGTCACTTGACCCCAGGGTTCCTATGGCTTCAACACCTTCTATCATTTCCTCTCTGTTAGTGAGAATTAAGTCCAATATGGCCGATCCCCTTGTTCCCTTCTCTACCTTTTGGGAAACAAAGTTGTCTGCTAGGTTTGTTAGGAACCTGTTGGATCTTCCACTTGGTGCAGAATTTATTTCCCAGTTGATGTCAGGGTAGTTAAAATCCCCCACTACTATTGCGGTGTGCTTCCTACATACCTTAGTTAGTTGACTAGCAAAAAGTTCATCTACTTCCTCTGCTTGGTTGGGTGGCCTGTAGTATAGACCTATGGCAATGTCGTTTCCCCCCCAACCTTTAATATTGACCCAAATGCATTCAAGATAGCTTTCATCATTGTTGTGCTCTATTTCTGTAGAGATGTAGTTATTTCTTGTATATAGTGCAACTCCACCTCCTCTTTTATTTGGTCTATTTCTTTTAAATAATTTAAATCCTTCTAGCTGTGTGTTCCATTTGTGGGTTTCATCCCACCAAGTTTCTGTAATGGCAACAAGATCGTATCTGCCCTCATTTACTTGAATTTCTATTTCACCCTGTTTATTCCTCATACTCTGTGCATTGGTGTATAGACATTTGAGTCCATTTTGATTGATCCTATGTTTACTGTCTACATAACCTGTGTTACTCCTGACTGCCCCTATTTTCTTGCCATTTGTATGATTCATGCACATGGTATGGCTCTCACTATGAAATGCTTGGTTTTGCTTGACAGCGGGAGTGATAATCTTACCCACACAAACATCTGTGTTACATGCACTTATAACCCTATGAATTTTAGATTGCTGGGGACAGAAATGTTCTATATCAATTAATTCTGTATCTCCGCTGTTTAGTTTAAATGTTTATCCAGAAAATCTGTGAATTTAATGCCAAGTAACTCAGTCCCTTTCTTGGATGGGTACAAACCATCTCTTTTGTACAGTTTTTCATTGGACCAGCTGCAGACATCACGACTAATGAAACCAAAGCCTTCTCTTTTATACCACTCTTTTAGCCACACATTAAACTCTGCCACACACTGGCCCTTCCCTTTTTGTTCCTTATATACTGGTATAACCTCTGAGAAGATAAACCTACAACCTATACTACTAAATTCATACTACAAGCTCTGGAAATCATTCTTCACAGAAAGTACATTTTTTGGGGACAGATCATTTGTGCCAAGATGTATAATAGCATCAACATCGCAGTCCTTACTTGCATTCTTGACTATCTTAAGAATACGCCTCTTGTCTCTGCTGGCAGTAGCACCTGGTAGACACCTGACCTCTTTTAAAACCTCCATATCTTTTCCTAAATTTACATCCCGTATGATTGAATCACCAACCAGAAGGTGACTTCTCTTTTTACATACCTTGCTCTTCTTGTGCGACTGATGTGTGATACCTGGTTCCCCATTTCGCCTTTCCGAAGAAAGTTCTTCACTTTGGACCACGATCCCCTGCTTATTTGAGTCATCATTATCACAACTACCTTGACCTGTCACTTTAATGTCCCCATTAAGGTCAGCAAGGGCGCTATATCTGTTATGCGGGGACACAGCAAAAGCTTTGTGTTTTGATAAGCACTTCCCAAAAACAGGAAGGAGGAAGACCGAGAGGAAGTGGCTCCACCCACCTGGCTGGTCCCCCAATCCGGACTCTTCACGGGGGTACTCTTCCTTGCTCTTGGTCTGCTCCGAATCCTCTCCTTGCTCAATCCGGGCGAGGAGTTCTGGTTTGGAGACGGCCATGTCTGCGGAGTAAATGACACCATCATAGGTAGTCCTGGACTTACAATGGTTCTTTTAGTGACCATTCATAGTGGCCATTCATAATGACCAGGTTTCCGAAAGATGCCCTAATTGATTCATGAGCCTCGAGCCAAGTTTCAAAAGAAAACCAGTCATTTATTAGGAGCACCATTTCGACAATACCCCGTTGCAGTCAGATCTAAGCCTCATTTGAATTATGGCGGAACTTCACCCCTGCTCCTTCCCTCCCCTCAGTCTGTGTCATGAATCACATTCACCAATGAGGTTCACGTCTCACAAGCCTGCTGTAGTAATCTGAGATGCGGACTCTAGCCGAAGGTATACGTGGAACGCGCTCTCCCCCCCCCTTTCCTCACCAGGGCAACTTTATGAGTTGACACAGTGACATCCCTAAAGAAAGTGACATGACCTTTTTTCGCACTTACGACCCTTGTAGCATCCCAGTGAGCAAAAATTTGAATGCTTGGCAAACTGACGCGTATTTATTACGGTGGCCGTGTTCCTTGGTCACGTGATCTCCTTCGGCGACCTTCTGACAAGTATAATCAACAAGGAAGTCAGACTCACTTAATGACGCTGTTACTTACTTAACAAGTGCAATTTAACAATTCCCTTAAACATTGTGGCAAGGGAGGTTGTAAAATTAGGGACAAAATTCACTGAATAAACCGTCTCGTTTAGGAAAAAAAATGTTGGGCAAAAATTGTGATTGTACGTGTCTACGGGACAACTCGCTTTGGGTTCAGAAGATATCAGAATTGGGAATGGAGGTCATAGGCACCCCAAGATGGACCCTTCCTTCCCTGGACACAGCCCGGACACCCATGGCTCTTTTCCGGGTGAAGATACACAACCATCCCATTCTCCTGATGGGAGAGCCCAGCCGGAACGCCACTATGGATCTGTGCTCCGATCTCCACGCAGCTTGCCTGCCACGTTTGTCTACCGAGAGTCACGCGAGCTGATCCCTGAGGGCCCAGCCCGGACGCCAGCCGCTCTTACCGACGGAGACCACCGCCTGGTAGTTTTGCATCATGATGTGGCGGTACAGGTCCTTCTGGCTTTCGTTGAGGCCCCTCCACTCCTGCTCCGAGAAACTGCAGGAGGCGTCATCAAACAGCAGCGGGACCTGCAGCAGGGCGAGAACGCAGGGTCATCAGCAATGTTGATCAGAGTTCAGCAACGTTTGCGGCTTTGCAATGGGGAGGAGAGAGAGGAGGTGGTTCCTACACGAATGGCTGACAAATATGCACATAGCTCATTTGAACAAGCAGCGTGCACACGTGCCAGCCACTCACTTAAATGGGTTGCGATGTGGACGCTAGGCATTTCCGCAGCTGGGTTTGCAGCCCACAGGTGTGGAGCCCCTGATTTGGGGGAGGGGACAGCAGGGAAACTTGTTGTAATATAGTTCCTTGTGTAGGTGTGGGTCACCCATGGCCCAGTTCATACCAGGGCATGCGGAGCCACGCTGAACCACACAGGAGAAAACAAACTCCTAAAACGCCATAACATCCTGATAGTGCATAACATAACATCCTGAGATGTGCCTTACCAATGACACCCAGGATTTGACCATATATAGACTGAGCAGTAGATTAGAAATTGTACTTTTACAGGCTGTTTTTACTCACATGCTATTGCTCCTCCTGCCTTTGTCCTATCTCAATAAAAGGGGCTCTCAGACCCCAATCTGGGTCGCTCCATCCCCGAGGAAAGGTCGTCTCCTGTCTTTTCTCCACATTGGCCTCATGGACGAACCACGGGAACGTTACAGAAACTCATCAAATTTGCATATGACACCAAGCGGGCAGGGAATCTGGGGGATTCTGGGAGTGGAAGTCCACTCCTCTTAAACTTGCCACACAAACTCTATAAAATATCCATCTTGGCTTCATTCACACGTCCTAAACTCCTGTCAAGAGTGTCACCCTGGCAGGGTGGCAGTGGCTGATGCCAGCAACTCCCACCATTCCCTGACCAATCGTCAGGCTCCCTAAGGACTCAATCCATGCCATCCCTCACCTTAGGGGCCTCCCCCTTGGCGCCCGGAGGGAAGCGCAGGATCCAGAAGTTGCGGTTCTTCAGGAGGTTCTCCATGTTCTCCAGGCGCCGCTGGAGCTGCCCGTACTCCTGGATCAGGGTTCCCAACGCGGCCCACTTGCTCTCCAGCTGGTTGCCGAACTCCACCGCCGTCTTCTCGCAGCCGTCCAGCTTGGTCTCCGTCATGCCCATCCGGCCTTCCAGGCTCATGAGCTGGGCGGCGTAGGAGTCCACTTTGCTCTCCACCGCTTGGATTTCCGCCACCACCGTCAGGGAGAGCTCGGCCGTCTCGGGGAGGACGTCCGCCGGGGAGCTTTGCTCAGGGAGGCCGAGGGGCTGCACCGTTGCCGGGTGCTGGGAGTTCATGTCCCACTGAAGGCCCTGTTGGCAAACCAGGGGGGAAGGGGATCACAAACCCAGCCAGTCTTCGATTTATGACCTGTTTGTTTAGTGACCATCCGAAGTTTATTTTAACCCTTTATTCTATTTTGATCCCACTTGTGTTCATTTGGGAAGTCATTCCAGGCAGCGAACATCCCGAATAATCCTTCCTCTGCTAATTTTCCCTGTAACAACAACCCTATGAGGCGGGTTAGGTGGGACTAGAACTCACCATCTCCTATTGATTGGCCCAAAGCCACCCAGCTGCCTTTCAAGCCTAAGGCGGCACTAGAACTCCCCATCTCCCCTGCTTCTAGACCCTCCACCAAACAGCCTCTCAACTGCAAGGGATGCAAAAGCCAGACTTTTCCAGCAAAAGCAGTAACTTTGAAGCACCCGGGTTCAAATTCCTCTTCTCCCCCCCCCCCTGAAGATGAGGGGGCAATCTTCTTGGGGCGCCCCTGGAGGCCATATCTTGTCAAGTCCAGCCACCAAACCCAGATCCCAAGTTGGAGGAAGGCAGACTTTGCAGGACTCCTCCATCACCATCCCTGGGCAGGTGGAAAGGGCACCACAAGGAGATCGCTTCCCATAAGCTAAGCAATGCAAGGGGGCAATCAAAGCTTGGGAGCAGTCCAGATCCACCAGGCCAGCCCCCAAACCCAAGATCCAAACCTTGAGGTGGGCAGACCCAACAGAATTCCCCCCCCCCATCACCACCAATGAACAGGAGGAAAAGGCACCACAAGGCGATGCCTTCCCAGCAGGTGAGCCTCCATCCAAACTCAGGAGGGGTCCAGACCCACCCCCTAACCAGGATCCAAACTTTGGGGTGGGTAGATCTTGCAGGACATTCCCCCCCCCCCACCAATCACCACCATTGGGCGGGTAGAAAGGGTACCACGAGGTGAGCCTCACACAGCAAGGGGGCAATCCAAGCTCGGGAGGCGTGGACCCTCCCCCCCAGATGCAAACCTGGAGGTGGGCAGATCTCGGGAGGAGCCCCCCCTCCCATCTCCACCACCCCTGCGCCCCCTGCGCAGGTGGAAGGGGGCACCACGAGGAGATCCTGGTCAGGTGGAAAGGGCACCACGAGGAGATCCCCTCCCAGCAAATCAGCCTGCGTCCAAGCTCGGGAGGGGTCCAGACCGCCCCACCCTCAAAAAAACCCACCTATGATGGGGGGGGTCATCTCCCCTCCCGTCCCCTCCCCGGACTTGGGAGTGGGGGGGGGGGTTAGGTCTACTCCCCCTCCGCAAAGGGAGGTCATGCTCCCCCCTCCAGCCCCGCCCGGACTGCGGCAAGCCCCCCCCACTCCGCCTGCCCGCTGACCTGGGCGGGGCTCCACTCGGCCATGGCCCGGCGGCAGCGGTCGGCAAGCGAAGCGAGGGGGGGACGGCGGGGCGAGGCGTGGAAAGGAGCGGTCGGGGCTGCGGGTCGGCTGGGCGATCGGGGCGCCGGTCCGGTCCAGGAAGACGCGGGCGCCGCAGGAGCAGCGCCGCCGCTTTCCCTGCAGCGACACCCGACGGCCGGAGGTCGGTACTGCAGCCTCGGGCCAAGCGCGGCGCTGGCTCCGGCGGGAGGGAGGGAGAGAGGACGGAGGGGGGGTTTGACTCCCCACTTCTCATTTTTGCTTCTCCACTTTTGGGGTTCCCAGTTTTGGCTCCCCGCCTTTGGGGATCCCCGTTACTGAGTCTATAGTTTTGGGAATCCCCATTTCTGAGTCTTCACATTTGGGGGGGTCCCCATTTCTGAGTCTTCACTTTTGGGGGGTCCCCGTTTTTGGGGTCTTCACTTTGGGGCGCCCACCTTTAGGGCACCCACGTTTAGGAGGAAAGAGGGGAGGGGAGGAGAGAGGGGGAAGGGAGGGGACAGGAAGGGTGGGGCCTTTCTCCCCTCCCCTCTTCCCCCCCCTCCCCTCCCGGCTCCATCTCTATTTGAATCCCAGCCCCCACCCCTCTCCCCCCGCTCCCTCCGCGGGAGAACCGTTCCGTTGCGTCGGTTGCAGCTGCGGGAGACAGAACGGCGCCCCCTAACGGCCAAGCCAGCAGCTCTACGCGTGGTGGATTTGGGGGCTGAATTTCGGAGACCACCCAGGTTTGGAAAAGGGGGAGCGGAGCAAAGGCTGCGGGGGGGGAGGGGAGGCAGCCTCTGCCACTGGAGGTCCAAAAGGGGCTGGTTTTGACTCCCGGAGGAGTTGGGACAGGGCATATATGACTCCCCCTCCCCCAAATTCAAAAGGTGAGTATGAGGAGGGGGTCTTCCGGTCCCGCCAAAGCTTTTCTCCACCCAGAGAGACCCCCCCCACTCCTTCCCCCATTTCCCCGAGCTTGGAAATTTTATGCGGGGTGGGCTTCACTTAAAGCGTGTCGATGTGGCAGTTCGGGGAGCCCACCCCTCTTAAAGCACGTTCAGAATGGGGATTCTGGGAGTGGGAGCCCACCCCCTCTTAACCTTAAAACCCTTTTCTTTCTTCCCACCCTTAGAGCATCAGCTTCCAAACAGTCGCCCAAGCCACCCACCCCCCATTTCCAGAAAAAAAAAACAGCCAGGAAGGCTCTTCCTCCCTCCCCCCCCCTTCCCCCCCCCACCCAGCCCAGAAGGCACTGCCGGTTCCTGAATGAACATTGTTTGCCCGCCCCGCCTCTCGGCGGGCACCCCATCCAATCCCGGGCAGGGAGAGATGCTGGAGAGGCAGGCAGGACCAATCGGTGGCGGGAATGTAGCCTGGCGGAGGCTGGGCAGGGCGAGGGGAGGGGTCCTGGGGGCCAGGCCGGGTGGAGGGGGCCGAGCCTCCCCATGGCCTGTTCTGCCCGTTTCTTCCGGTGACCCGAGCCAGGCCCAGAGGGCTGCTCTTTGGGGCTTCCAGCATCTTTATCCACCTTCATTCCCTCCTCCATCCTCGGAAAGGGACCGGGTCCGTTACCCTGAGCAACCAGCTGGAGAGGTGGAAGGGGAACCAGGCCAAGCGAGAGACCACCAAACCCCTCATCCCAGCCACAGAGACTGGGTTGAGAAGCTCAGGTGAGGTCTCAATTGCATCCACCTGGGGGAAAACATCAGGGATTATATGCAGCTGGGAGCCACGTTGGGGAGAAGGACGGAGCATGTGCAGAGTGCCTTCCTGCTCCCCCCCCCCACATCCCGGCATCCAGCCCAGGAGGGGGAAGTGGAAGGGCTCGGCTCGGGAAACTGAGGCAGCTCCAACAGTGGAGGTTTTTCACAAGGGATGGAACAGCTGTCTACCTGGAAACCCAAAAGGGCCTCCTGGTTGAGCAGGGGTTGGACTAGAAGATCTCTAAAGACCCCTTCCAGCTCTGGTTCAAGGCATGTTTTAAGAGGGATGGACTCCAACTCCCAGAATTCCACGCCTGTCTGGGAAATCTGGAAGTTGCAGTCCGTTCTAAGCCTTTTTCCTCCTCCTGAATTTTGAATGTTGCTAAATGAATAATTATAAGCAGAGGCTCACAGGCATAAATTTTTTTTCTCTGTGTGTCTTATTTGTGCATTGCCCAGAATTGCTCAATGAGGGTGGGCGGCCCCTCTAACATGACAAACTGATAAATAAATACAGCAGTCCTCTGACTTACGACGGTTTGCTTAGTAGTTATAACCGGCTTGGGGGGGGAAAAGGGGACTTACGGCCGGTTTTTCACTCTTGCGACTGTTGTGGCATCCCCACAGTCACCTGAATTCAAAATTCAGACTCTCGGCGACCAAGTCATAGTTATGATGGTCGCGGCCTTCCTAGGTGTGTGTGTGTGTTGTGTGTGTGTGTGTGTGTGTGAGTGAGAGAGAGAGAGAGAGAGAGAGAGAGTATCCCCTTTGAAGGAGAAGCGCAGATTTGCATCCCCTCCGTGTTACTCACTAAACAGCTGCAGCGATTCGCTTAATGACAGTGGTCATAACACGAGACAAAAATTCATGAAATGAATGCCTCGTGGAACGACCGAAATTGTGGGCTGCGGGTCGTAAGGCAAGGCCTACTGGTAAAGAGAGGCATTCGGGGATGCAACTGGTGTGACTTGTTCCTTCTGCCACTTTGTGGGACCAAAGTTGCGAGTGTCCTCCTTCCGTTCCTCACAGATCTGTCCGGCGTCTTGAGGAGTCCCAGCATCTTGGCCCTAGAAGACCTTGGCGATTCTCCGACGAGACAGTGAGGATGATGAAGGAGATGGAACAGGACCCAGAGAACTGCGATTACCAAGCAGTTGGTGGGTCTCCGAGCTGATTTGACTCTTCAAATGTCTTCTTTTGTTGTTGTTGTTGTTGTTGTTGCTTCACAAAAATTGTTCAGACAGACAGACTATGGTGGAGAGAAAAGAGAGGATTTGCAGTTTGAACTTTGGGGTTCTCTGAGCTGCGTGCCTTCCCTGCAGACATTTCGTGACCCAGCTAGGTAACAGCATCAGTGTTAAAAGGAAGGAGGTGGTGGAGAGGAGGAGGATTGTGGGGTCCCTGGTGCTCTCTGAGCTGGGTGGTGTTCTTGCAAATGTTGATAACACAACATCTCAGTGTTAGAAGTGGGGGGTGAAGCGAGGAGGAGGAGGAGGGCGACGATGACTGCGGGGTCCTTGATGCTCTCTGAGCTGGGTGGTGTTTTTTTTCCAGACATTTCATGACCCAACTAGGGAACATCATCAGTGCTAGGAGGGCAGTTTGCAGAGGAGAGAGGGGGGGGAGAGGGAGGGACGTCAGTGGGTCCTCTCTGAGCTGGGTGGCTTCCTTGCAGACATTTCGTGACCCAGCTAGGTAACAGCATCAGTGTTAAAAGGAAGGGAGGGTGGTGGAGAGGAGGAGGATTGTGGGGTCCCTGGTGCTCTCTGAGCTGGGTGGTGTTCTTGCAAATGTTTGATAACACAACTATTGTAGGTAACATCATCAGTGTTAGAAGTGAGGCGGGGTGAAGCAGGAGGAGGAGGGGGGTGACGACGACTGCGGGGTCCTTGATGCTCTCTGAGCTGGGTGTTGTTTTTTTTTTCAGACATTTCATGACCCAACTAGGGACATCATCAGTGCTAGGAGGGCAGTTTGCAGAGGAGAGAGGGGGGAGAGGGAGGGACGTCAGTGGGTCCTCTCTGAGCTGGGTGGCTTCCTTGCAGACGTTTCGTGACCACAGGTAGGTAACACCCTCAGGCTCTGCCCCTCACCCACTCTCAGAAGGACAGGAAGTTCACTTTCTTCTGCTTTTGCTCCCCAGAAGAGAGCTGGCAGCCGAAAATCATCAAGCAGGAGGAGGAAGAGGAAGACGACGGGCTGGAGATACATCTTAACCAGCTGGAAGCTGCCACCGCCACGCATTGCGCGAGCAACGGGCTCCACCCGGTCGAGCAGAAATCGAGCAGCCCCGAGCCCATTCTTCTGGGTTCCGGGGCGCCAGTGAGGAGATCCTATTGGTGGACTACCAAGCGAGTCCTATAGTTCGGGGGACAGACCCCAACTGGCGGAGCTGCCCACTGGTGCCTGGAATGCGGCAAAAGCTTCGGCCTGAAATCTGAGCTGGAAAATTCACCAGTCCAAGCACACCGGGCAGAATTCTTACATCTGTGGCGACTGCGGGCGGAGCTTCATGGAGCACTATGGCGCTGTCAGGGCAGGGCGCTTGTGCCGCGGGGCACCCCTTCACCCCTTCCGGGAGCCGGAGGAAGGGGCCACCCCTGTCCGGCGAAGCTGTGGTGCAACGCAAAGAGCGTAAGGACTGTCTCTGCAGGAGAAAGTCCGTGTTCTGGAGATGCTCGAAGGGCCCAAGGTCTCGCAGAGTGAACTGGCCAAGCGATTCCGGGGTATCCCAGCCCCAAATTTGCCGCATCATCAAGAACAAAGAACGCATCCTGACCGAATGGGGGAAAAACGCCAACCCGTGTCGGAAACGGAAGCTGGAAGACAAAGGTCCCGCCGTTGGCGACCGAGCGTTCTTGCAGTGGTTTGAACGAAGTTGTGGACACCAATTCTCCACTGAGGGGAAACTTTGGCAAGAGAAAGTCACCTTCGCAGGCGGGGAACCAGGTTTTGGAGACCCCCCTCCAGTGGCCGAACAGCTCCCTGGCCAAGCCAAAAACTGTCCCCCGGAGGCCCCTCCCGGAGAAATGGAGCCGGGAACTTCTGGAGGAAGAGGACGATGAAGACGAGAGTCGCTGGGAAAGTACCACACTGCCCTGTATCCTCAGCACTACGACCTTCCCAATGTCTACGCTTGCGGAGAGACGGGGGTGCTCTTTAGAGCGACCCCCGAAGATCTGGCGGGCCGGAGGGGCAGCGAAGCCCACGACCAGCTGACCGTCTTGCTCTGCGCCAACATGGATGGCTCGGATAAAAAGGATGTGTTGATCGTGGGCAAGGCTGCACGGCCGTTTGGTGGGCTTCGGGATTGTCTTCTGCAACCTACAAGACGAACAGTAGGGCCTGGATGACCCCCGCCATCTTTTCCGAGTGGCTTCAGAAGTTCAACGAGGAGATGAAGCAGCAGGGAGGCGGGTGGCGCTCTTTGTCACACAGTGCAGCGTCCATTCTTACGCCGAGCTCTCCAACGTCCAGATGGTCTTCATGCCTCCTCACCTCACCTGGCTGCCTCCTCTGGAGCAAGGGGTCGTCCAGAATTTTAAGTGCCACTACCGGAGAAGAATGTTGACCCATCTCATGGTCAAGGACAACGGCAAAGTCTCCAGCTCCACCAGCAAAGTGTCCAGGTTCCTCACCCTTCTGGATGCCTTCCACCTGTTGGTGCAAGCCTGGTCGGAGGTGTGCCTCAAACTATAGCAAATTCTTTCAAAGCGGCCGGCTTTAGCGCAAATCCCCGCCTGCTGACCCCTCCGTTGGAAGTGGTCCAAGCCTTGGGCTGCAAGGATCAAGACCAGTTTGAACAGTTTGTGCTGATGGACGAAGGGCTGGAGTGTTTTGGAGACCAGGAGAGTGCGGAAGCCGCGAAGGAGGCCCCTCAACCCCAAGAGCCCGTCTTGGCGAGAGCAGAAGGCGAAGAGGAGAAGGAGGAATCGGCCCTCTTCGCCTGTCCCTCCAAGACCGACGTCGTGGACAGCTTGGCGAAGCTGCGGCGCTACCTGGAGTGCCACTCGGTGTCGCCCAACACCTTCCAGACGTTCTACCAGCTGGAGGACCTGATCCATGTCCTGGCTCTGTCCGACATGCAGTTAGTCAGGGGCAAACCCTGCCAAGACTGACTCCCAAAGTAGACCTCGAACCCACGGAGCACTCTGGACCCTGAAACGGTTGTCCAGGAATCCCCCAAGGCGTGTGCTTTTGGGGGGTTTCTGGACATCCTGTAGAGTCTCCACCACGTAGTTTTTGGCATGTAGTATGAAGTGAGATCCTGCCGTTTTCCTCCTGAGAGTTAGCAGCCTGCAGAGAACAACTGCAGAGTAGCAGGTTTCTAGCAAGAAACGAGGGGGGGGAGAACAATGATTTCTGGACTTAACTGCCCACCCTCCTTCCTGCAGAGAATCTAGGGAGGTGGCGGTGGACAGCTGGGGCCTTCCTTTCGACCCATCCTGGCTTCTGTTTACCCACCAAGGGTGATTTTGTTCTGTGTATCCAATTGTGGTTTCTAGACCGCGGCCCCTGGCCAATAGTGGTTAACAGCAGATTTGAGAACGTAGAAATGTGTGGATAGCTGAAAGGCCTGGGGATTCCCGGGGGAGGGGCACACCCACACGTACATATAATGCGAGTCACTCCCCTGCGACAAATGCGAAGGGCGGCCTCTGCACCCCTCGTACAAGGGGCTCAAGGCCTCTTCCTGACTCGTACGGGGCACCGTACATCAAAGATGTGACATCGGTCCTTCAGCCTATACAGGCGACGTACCCCTGAAGAGAAGGGGTGCCATGATCGACGATGTTGGGGGGACTTAAGGCTTACCAGTTGGGGGAAAGGGGATGTTAGGGGTCAGAGGGCCTGAACGGAAGGTCTTCTTCTAACGTCCCGAAGGACACGGTGACCAGGCTTAGGACGACACCGCACAGCAAATCGGCGTGACGGAGGTCGCTTAGTGCCAGGATGGCAGCACCTGAAGCCGTCGCTCTTCTCTGGGGAGCGTCTGCGGAACCTCAACCTTGGGGTAGTGTTCCGTCTGAAGCCCTCCTTGGCCAGCACAACCCCGTGGAAGACCGCTGGATGAAGCCCAGAAGCTGCATTAGGGCAACAGTGGCGCTGAGAGGGAAAAGCTTTGGAATTTCCCAGAACTCCCCTGCTTTTGGAGAATAAGAGGCAGGGGTGTAGAGGCTTGGAGCCCCCGGCCCTCTCGGCCTGGGCGCCTGGAGGACTCTGACTTTACAGATGGAAATGGTTCTTCTGACTGGATGCCAATAAAGTGTTCAAAGACTGATTTCTGTAGTGGATGTGGACGTGTATGTATGTCGGTGTGTTGCTTTTGCACAGATAGACACAAGGGCAGCCCCATTCTGCATCACAGTGATAATTGCACAACTTCATTGGCACACTCAGGTTTGCGTCGTTCTCTTCACAGCCACAACACAAATTTTTATTTGTCTGCCTCTCTGTCCATCCATTATCTCAACTAATCTACTATCGACCCATCCATCCTTCTTCCTTTGTGTTTCTTATCTTTCTGATTTCTATCATGTCCCTCCATCCAGCCAGCCAATTCATCCCTCCTTCCATCTTTGTCTGTCTTCTGTCTGTCTCTGTCTAGCTATACCTCCTTACCGATATTTATCATCTGTCTCTCTATCCATCTCCCTACTAAATTACAGTTGATCCATCCATTCAATTTATCCCTCCTTCCATCCCTCCTTTGACTGTCTTGTCTTATTTCTCTCTCAATCTCCCTCTCTTCTATCTATCTCGTCTCTCTATTCATCCATCATTATCTACCTGTTGATCCATCCATCCATCCCCCCAATTCATCCCTCCTTCCATCTCTCCTTTGTGTGCTTCCTATCACTTATTCTCTCTCTCACACTGCCTATCTACCTACTTCTCTATCCTATCATCTATCTCTTCTATATAAATCTATATATCATCTATTTATCTAACCATCGAACTATCCACCCATGTACATATATATATATGTATCTATTATGTACCTATTATCTATTCATTCCATAATCTATCCATCCCTCCTTCCATCTGTTCCTCCATCAATTTCTCTTTTACCTATCCATCCGTCCATCCGATTATCCCTCCCTCCATCTATCCATCCAATCATCACCTATCTACATCCATTCATCATCTGTACATCTATGCACAATTGTCTGATTCCCTTAACAAATGTGGTGATTCACTTAACGGTGGCAAGAAAGACAAACCTTTTTGCAAACCGTCTCGCTGAGCGGCACAAATCTGCAGCTCAATTGCGGTTGTTATGTCAAGAACTAACTGCATTATAATATTCAATGGGTGACAAGCTGTTTTTTTTTCTTTTTTAAACTGAAGGCAAATCAGCAAAAAATTAGTTCCGAACAGAAGTTAACAAAAATTTATTGTCTCCGAATTCCAAACTTTTTTTCCTTTTTAATATCAAGCAGACTTTTGTAATTTGCTTTATGTGTGTTATAACAGTGTTTGCAACCCCCAACTCAACAACATTCTAGAGTCTAGACAACGTTTCTCAACCTTGGAAACTTTGAAGGCAAGATGGACTTCAGTTTCCAGAATTCCCCAGCCAGCACGGTTGTGTAGAGAATTCTGGGAGTTGAAGTCCACCCATCTTAAAAGTTACCAAGGTTGAGAAACATTGTTTGAGAGCACTTACAAAACTCCCGACTATTATTCATATATGCAGATTTATTTTAAACAAACAAATATTCATTAGATTGTGCCCCAAAACAAATAAATCTTGTTTTTACACCAAAAGAGCAGCTGATAGAACATTATGAGACGCTGAAAAATAGATTCCCGTTGCAAATTCTGTGCTTATTCACACCTGGCACCAAGGACACAATGGGGAACCTAAGAGTTGGAAGGAACTCAAAGGTCATCTAGTCCACCCCTGTCCTGGGGCAGGACTCCATCGCCATTTCTCTACCTAATGCATCAGTTGTTGTTCATCATTTAATGACCCCCGTAATCCCTTGTGGGGTGGAGTTGGGGCAACTGAATGAAGATGCATATTTACTGTCCGGATGTATTTGATTTGTATTTGTATTTGAAATTTATTTATAGGCCGCCCTTTTCCCTGGGGGAACTCAGGGCGGCTCACAACTCATGGGGAGGGGGAATACAAACAATAACACATAAGAGCGATACATAATTAAAAATAGAACACAACATTCATACCATTCGGGTGGGGGTGAGTTACATTCTTTAACCCCAGGCCTGACGGGATAGCCAGATCTTAAGGGCTGTGCGGAAGGTCTGGAGGGTGGTGAGGGTGCGAATCTCCACGGGGAGATCGTTCCAAAGGGTCGGAGCTACTACCGAGAAGGCTCTCCTCCGCGTAGTTGCCAGTCGACACTGACTGGCAGATGGAACTCGGAGGAGGCCTAATCTGTGTGATCTAATGGGTCGCAAGGAGGTAATTGGCAGGAGGCGGTCTCTCAAGTATCCAGATCCACTACCATGGAGGGCTTTATGGGTGGTAAGTAGCACCTTGAAGCGCACCCGGAGATCGACAGGTAGCCAGCGCAGCTCGCGGAGGATAGGTGTTATGTGGATGCCTTTCCTGTCGCTAATGCTGGTTTTTGCAGCAGATATATTCTCATTATGTCCAGAGAATTATAAGCCTCTACCTAGGATCGAACTCACAGCCTCCTGATTGTGAGGCGAGAACTCCACCTCTAGGCCAGTGTTTCTCAACCTTGGCAACTTGAAGATGTCCGGACTTCAACTCCCAGAATTCCCCAGCCAGCATTTGCTGGCTGGGGAATTCTGGGAGTTGAAGTCCGAACATCTTCAAGTTACCAAGGTTGAGAAACACTGCTCTAGGCCACCCCACTATTCTACCTGATGCACCAGTGAACCTTTGATAGTTCTGAGTTCTGAGTTAAAATCACGGTTTCTCCACTGTTGCCCCTTAAAGATGAGTGGACTTTGACTCCCAGAATTCCATGCTGCATGGGGAATTCTGGGAGTCATAGAGTCCATGCAGCTTCGGAGTCGAGAAGTGTTTCCTGAAAGGGACAAATCGAGGAGAGAGATGGACTGTCTAGCATTCCCAGTCTCGATGGCCTTTCACGGTCAGGATTCAGCTCCTCAATGGCGACAGGACCCCAGAGCCAGAGCAGCGATGGGCTCAGGCATCTCCTGGTGGCAAACAGGCTGATGGGCCATCCCCTCTGCCCCCCCCCCCTCCATCCAGTTCACAATGCGGGAAAGTTTGGGGAACTCGGTCTTAAAACGAATTTCTTCGCCACGTCTTCTAGCCATGGAAAGGTGGAAGAGCAAGAAAGGCACTTGTGCCGTCCACCTTCAAATTGTGCCAAAGTTCCTGCCAGTTAGACCCTTCCGCCAGTCCCCTTCTGCAAGCCTACTGTCCGTCCAGCGCATATCAGAGGTGGTGCCTCCGAAAGGTCCCGTCTGTGCTTTCGAACTCTTGTCTCGTCCCATGCAGAGGCCCCGTCCTCATCGATGGCTCTTCCAATGCAAGGTGAGATACTTGGCCTGCATAAATGTCCTGCTGCAGTCAGTGCACACAAAGGGTCTCCCTGGGACAAGAGTGGGGGGATTCTGGTTTGCTCCTGCCGCTTTGTCAACAAGCCCAGAGTCCACTGGGGTCATTTTGGGCTGGGTGGGAAGCGTTGGACTTGGGCTGCCGTACCCGAGACCCTTCCTGTCCTTGTGGGTCCAGAGGTGAGCCTGCATGATGTTTTCATCTCGGAAGTTCTTCTCACATTCAGGACACTGATACAGCTTCTCATGCATCTCACGCATCTTCCCGAGGGCTAGTGTTTCGCTGTTGCTCTCCGCGAACAGGTGCTGCTCCGCACGGTGAACTTGCTGGTGGCTCTTGAGGTGCTGCAGGTGTTCTCGCACAGCAGGCAACGGAAGAGGCATTTGCCCGTGTGTATCCGGTAGTGGATGGTCAGCGTGGTCTGGTCACCCCAGTGTGCAGCCGCAGGTGATTGATCAGTGGCTGCTTCCGGGCGTACCACTTGCCACAGGCGGTGCACCCGAAGGCCTTCTCCCCCGTGTGCACCCGCCTGTGAGTCCTGACGTGTTGCCTTTGTCTGAAACACTTCCCACACTGCGTGCAGGAGAAGGGCCATTCCCCATCATGGACCTTCAGGTGGGACAACAGGGTCTGTTTGAGCCGGAAGCCGTGCCTGCAAACCGAACAGGGGAACAGCCGCTGCGCCAAGTGCGTTGCTCAATGCTTGCGCAGGTCCTGCTGCCGATTAAAGCTCTTCCCACACTGCGCACAGCCGTACGGCTTCTTCGGACCCAAAGTCATCCCCATGTGGTGCAGCAACTGCAGCTTGGCAGTGAGAAATTCCATGGCTTTAGGGAGGAAACCCAGGTCGGGAGGGTCCTTCCTGCGTAGATGGGTTTTGAGGTGACGCCTAAGGTCGCTCTGGGTGGGAAAGGCCTTGGGGCAGAGGTGGCACTCGAAGGGCACTCCCCGGTATGCGTCCGGATGTGGATGGTCATGGCCACATTTGCGAGGAAGGTCTTATCACACTCGGGGCACTTCGGTGAGTTTGTCTTGGGCGTCATCCATGGGAGACACCCAATGTTAGATTTGGACGCTGTGGATCTAGTCTGTCTCTCGGGCGTCTCCGCTCGCAGCTGTGGGGTCTTTTCCCTCCTCTTGCCCTGGGGCAAGCACTGCCAGATCAGCCTCTCCTCTCCCCCTCCTTATCTTCGGCCATCGGGATCCCATCGCCTGCTGGGAGGAAAAAAGACAAACCCGCCATCAAGTCATCCCTGCGATCCCCAGCATCCACCGTTTGGGACGAGAACCCAATTCTATGAAAGCTGGTGCACTCCTAACCTTCGCATCCTGTAGCCCAAAAAAAGAAGAAAAAGGAGAGGGAGATGGACAAGCAATTGAATCCGGGATCAGGAGGCTCCTCCAATAACCAAAGATCCCACCCACTAAGCGACCACCCCTGATCAATTTTAGACGCATGTGCATTTGGGAGGGAGGAGCCTGGGTCTCAGTGGCTGCGGGTCCCTACGGCTGTTGATTAGCCCAAAATCCCTGGTCAAATTATGGCGAACCTATGACGCATGTATGGAAGGTGCCACGTTGTGACATTTTGAGTGCCACGCTAGAGTTCACCGAGGCCTACCACAACACCTACAGGTCACCCTTGCCTTACAACAGTTCTTTTAATGGCTGTTCAAAGGTCAGTGACACTGGAAAAAGTGCCTTACGGCCAGTTTTCACATTTATGACCATTGCAGCATCCCCATTGCCATGTGTTCTAAATTGAGACATTTGCAACTGAATCATAGTTATCAGCGTTGCTTTGTCTTGGGGGGGTGGGTCACGGGATCCTCCTTTTGCGACCTTTTGACTAGCAAAGTCAATGGGGAAGCCAGATTCAATTAACGATTTGTCACTAATTTAAAAACTGCAGCGATTGTCCTAACAACTGTGGCAAGATAGGTCGTAAAATGGGACAACCAAATTCACGTCACAAATGTCTTGCTTAGCAACAGAAACGTTGGGCTCAATTGTGGTCTTAAGTCAAGGACTATCTCCGTATATCAATGGTGTTCTCCCATTTCTTTATCTACAACTGATCCTCACCCTATGACCCCAATTTGAAACAGAATTTCCATTGATAAGCATGACTTAACAGCGAAAGGGAATTCACTTAACAATGGGGAAAAGAGGTCGTTAAGTGGAACAAAACTCACTTCAAAATTAATTGAAATGTGTAACAACAGAAATTTTGGGCTCTATTGCGATAGTACGTCGACAACAACCCGGAACAGAAATTTTAGATCCTGGGGTGAGGAGGGAGTAATCCTTACCCAGCGACGCCACCAGCTTGTAAGTGTCCACCATCAAGGCTTGGTAAAGGTCCCGCTGCCAGTCGGCCAGGTGTGCCCACTCAGCTGCCGTAAAGTACACAACCACATCCCCAAAGGTCACCTACGGAAGAACACGAGGCCGCAGGGCCTTAGAATGAGATTTGTGTATTGCACAAAGAGGGACTGCATCCCAGATTTCTCCCCCCCCCCCTGTGAAGTACCCGTGGTTCGCTCATGAGGCCAATGTTGAGAAAAGACACAGACACGAGCTTTCTCGGGATGAGGCGACCCAGATTGGGGTCTGGGAGCCCCCTTTATTGAGATAGGACAAAGGCAGGAGGAGCAATCAGCATGTGATTTAAGACAGTCTGTCAAACTACAATTGCTAATCTACTGCTCAGGGAAGTTCTGTCTATATATGGTCAAATCCTGGTCAGGATGTTTTATCTTTTGGGACTTGTTTTTTTCTGTGTGGTTCAGCGTGGCTGCGCATGCCCTGTTATGCACTGGGCCATGGGTGACCGCCACACCTACACAAGGAGTTATATGACAACATCCCCCCCTCGGCTGTCGAGAACACTAACATCCTAGGATGGCACAACTGAGCGGCCGGATCGCTGTTGTGATCGAACAACACACAATTCCAAATCTTGCCAGTATACCGCATCTGCGGCACAGAATATATTTTTTCCAGATAAGGAAAGGATCCAATGCCATCTCTTCAAACCTTGTTGACTTTCTTCCAAATTTGGGGGAATGGATTGTTATGATTATTACAGGTAGTGCTTGACTTACAGTAGTTTCATTTAGCGACCGTTCAAAATTACAATGGTGCGGAGGGGGGGGGGACAACATTCTGACCGTTTTTCACACTTAAGAAAGTTTTTAAAGTTTGGTTTACTTTATCGCCATTGCACCTTGAACAACGAAATTAAATGCAATCTTCAGTTTTCGATGACAGTTCAGGTTGTGGTTGTTAACAAATGCTGTGCACATTAAGGACCACATCGGGGGGGGGGAGAGGGCTGGTTTCCTCATTGACTTGACTTATGGGAAGCTGGCAGTGAAGATCGCAAGAGGTGATGATGTGACTGTGGGAAGCTGTGAGCCTTGTAACCGTGTGCCGGTTACCAAGTGCCCCATTCATGATCCTGTGACTGTGGGGGACACTGCGACAGCCACAACTTCCTAAGTCTTCTTGTGGAGCACTGATATAACTTCGAATGGTTGCTGAACAAGAAGTCAATAAGTGAGGATGACCTGTATAGTCAAAAGCCTTTCCTAACGATGTCTCGAGGAAGCTGCTTCTGCTTTGCCACCCAAGAGTTAACGCGATAAACTTTGTCGATCTGCCAATCGAGGTTAGTCCCTGGTCTAGAATGCGTGGGGGACAGGGCAACCTTATTTCTTCTGCAAGGATGATGTTCCACGTATTCTTCAATTCCTCTCAGCTTAAGCGCCTGCACGACATCCTCTCTTTCTCTTCCTGTCTCTCCGTTTTCTCTTCCGCCTCCTCCTCCTCCTCCTCCTCCCAGCAGGGAGAGTAATCCATGGTTCCCACAGCGGCCTAGCTCCTCCTCCAGTAGTTCATGAGAACGAATTGAATTGTCTCTCATAGTCTTTCCACATTTCAATCCAATTTGTAACAAGGCTTGCCGACTCTAGGGGCCCCTTGCCCCACAGGGTTCATCTTACAAAGAGTTGTAACATCTCCATGTGATGAAATTCAGACGCTTGTCAACGGACTCACACTTATGACGGTCGCAGTGCCCCCTTGCCCCACATCTTACAAAGAGTTGTAATATCTCCATGTGATGAAATTCAGACGCTTGTCAACGAACTTATGACGGTCGCAGTGTCCCGGGGTTACGGGATCCCATTTTGCGAACTTCTGACCAGCAAAGTCAATGGGGAAGCCACTGGGGTGATTCAAATGGGCGGCCTATATAAATCTAATAAATTGAATTGAAATGACAACGGTGGTAAAAACGGGCAAAACACACTTCATTGCCTCGCTTAGCAACAGAAACGTCAGTCTGAATTACGGTCATAAGTCAAGGACTATTTGTATAGATCAGTGTTTCTCGGACTTGGCAATTTTACGATGTCTGGACTTCAACTCCCAGAATTCCACAGTCAAAATGGCCGGTTGGGCAATTCTGGGAATTGAAGTCCAGACATCTTTTATGTTGCCAAGGTTATGAAAGGTGTCCCCATCTAATGAAATTCTTCCATTTCTCCATCTCAGGTAGTCCTCGAGTTACAACCACAATTTGAAAACAAAATTCCCACTGCTAAGAATGGCGGCTGCTAAGTGAGTCAGGCCTGATTTGTCCCCCTTTTTTCCTTTGGTTGTTAAACAAATCACAATGGTTGTTAAGTGAATCATATGGTCATTAAACAAATCTGCCTTCCCACATTCATTGTGTTTGTCGGAAGCCAGCTTGTGATGTCGTAAATGACGATCACAGGACGCTGCAAATGGCAATACAGCGGGTCCTCGAGTTACGACCACAATTGAGCCCCTAATTTACCTTGCTAAAGGTGATCCATTTTATGATATGACTTACTTTTCTTTACACTGTTGTTAAATGAATCATTGCATTTGTTAAGTGAGTCAGATGGTCGCTAAATTAACCCAGCTTCCCCGTTGACGTTGCTGGACAGAAGATTGCAACAGAGGTTCATGTAACCATTGGGCACCTCGACCGTCATAAGTATGAATCAGTCGACACACTTCTGAATTTGGATCACGTGACCATGAAGATGTGGAATGGCCTAAATGTGGGAAAACAGCCAAAATTCCCTTTGTCAAGCATCATTGTAACTTTGGTCATTAAATGAACTGCCATAAGTACGAATCAGTTGACAACTGTCTGAATTTTGATCACACTGTGAGAGTGTGACAAACGGTTCCCTTATTTTCAGTGCTGTCGGAGCTTTGGACGGTCGCTAAATAAACTGTCCTAAGTTGAGGACTAGACAATTTTTCACACTTACGACCACCGCGGTCACGTGATTTAAGTCCGGACGATTGACAACCGAGTCATCTTCATGACGGTCGTAGTGTCCCGGGGTCATGTGATCCCCTTTTTTTTATGACATTCCGAGGTGTCAACGGGGAAGCCGGATTCACTTAACGACCAGGTGGACTGACGTTAACAACTGCAGCCATTCAGTTCCCAAATGGGAGACGGAAAAAGCTGTGAAATGGGTGATGCTCCCTTAACAAAGGGCTCGTTTAACGACAGAATGTTGGGGCGCGATTGGGGTCAGACGACAAGGACAATAGTAAACTGAAGTCCAATGGAAGCTAACCCACGCCTTCCATGTAGCCAGTGCAAATCCCTTCTGCCCTTCCCCCAGACAAAAAGATTTGGGGAGGGGGCCTGCCCTGCCCCCCCCATCACCTCTCTTGCATGCATCCTCACAGCAGGCTTTTCCCATGGTCAGAGACCCCCTTTCCATTTCTCGGGAGAGAGTGGCGAGTTCGAATCCGACTTGAAAAGAGGAGGGGCCGTTTCTCCCTCTAAACTGGAAGAACCGTTGAAATGAAAACAGCAGTGAATTGAAGTCCCCCTCCTCCCCCCAAAAATCTGGTGGTATCCAGAGGGTCAGCTTTTCAATAAGGTCTCCATCTCCCCTAAATTGGACCCCTTCCCCAAGTCCTCTGCTTCCCTCTCCAACCCTTCCTTTCCAAGTCTAGTTTCAGTTTCAGTTTCAGTTTTGGTTTATTTGTATGCCGCCCTTCTCCAGGAGGGACTCAGGGCAGCGAACAACTCAAAGGGGAAAGGGAACATAAACAACAGTACACATAATTAAAATACACGAAAATCACACAGCCATACCAGTCGAGAGGAGAGGGGAACTCATCAACCCCAGGCCTGCCAGCACAGCCAGGTTTTGACGGCTTTCCGGAAGGCCTGGAGAGAGGTGAGGGTCCGGATCTCCACGGGGAGTTCATTCCAAAGGGCCGGAGCTGTTACAGAGAAGGCCCTCCCCCGGGTAGTAGCCAGATGGCATTGGCTGGTGGACAGAACCCGGAGGAGGCCGACCCTATGTGATCTGACGGGTCTTTGGGAGGTAATTGGCAGCAGGCGGTCTCTCAAGTACCCAGGTCCAATACCATGAAGGGCTTTATAAGTTACGACTAGCACTTTGTAGCTTATCCGGAGACCGATCGGTAGCCAGTGCAGCTCGCGGAGGATAGGTGTAACGTGGGTGTACTGAGGTGCACCCACAATCGCTCGTGCGGCTGCATTCTGGACGAGTTGAAGTCTCCGAATACTCTTCAAAGGCTGCCCCATGTAGAGCGCATTGCAGTAGTCCAGTCTTAAGGTCACGAGGGCGTGAGTGACTGTTGCGAGTGCCTCCCAGTTCAGGTAGGGGCGCAACTGGTGCACCAGGCGAACCTGGGCAAATGTCCCCCTGGTCACAGCCGACAGGCGATGTTCTAAAGTCAGCTGTGGATCCAGGAGGACTTCCAAGTTGCGCGCCCCCATCCAGACCCTGACAGCCTCCAGGCACTGGCACATCATGTCAACCGCCTCACTGAGTTGGCACGGGGCGGACAGATACAGCTGAGTATCGTCCGCATATTGATGGTATTTGATCCCGTGCCGTCGAATGATCTCACCCAGTGGCTTCATGTAGACATTAAACAGAAGGGGGGATAGGACCGAACCCTGAGGAACCCCATATTTCAGGGGCCTAGGGGTCGACCTCTCTCCCCCAACTAACACCGACTGCGACCTGTCCGAGAGGTAGGAGGAGAACCACCGGAAAACGGTGCCGCCCACTCCCACCTCTCGTAACCTTCGCAGAAGGATACCATGGTCGATGGTATCGAAGGCCGCTGAGAGGTCAAGGAGCACCAGGATGGAGGAATGACCTCCATCCTTGGCTCTCCAGAGATCATTGGTCAGTGCGACCAAAGCGGTTTCCGTGCTGTAGCCAGGCCTGAATCCAGACTGAAAGGCGTCCAGATAATCGGCTTCATCCAAGGACCGTCGGAGTTGAGAGGCTACCACTTTCTCAACAACCTTCCCAATGAAGGGAAGGTTGGAGACTGGACGGTAGTTGTTCAAACTAGCTGGGTCCAACGATGGCTTCTTCAGGAGGGGTCTCACCACCGCTATCTTCAATGCCGGTGGGAAGAAGCCCTCCCGAAGAGAAGCATCCACCATCGCCTGGACCCAGCTCCGCGTCACCTCCTTGCTGTTCGCGACCAGCCAGGAGGGACACGGGTCCAGTACACACATGGCAGCACTCACCGCTCCCATGGCCTTGTCCACTTCATCAGGAGCAACAGGTTGAAAGTCAGTCCAGAGGTGTCGTTCAAGACCTTCCCCCGGTAACCCGGCTGGCTCTGCGCAATTGGAGTCCAGGTCCATCCGAAGCCGAGCAACTTAGTCCGCGAGGAACTGGACATATTCCTCTGCTCTACCTTGTAAAGGGTTATCCGCAACCCTCGCATTTAGGAGGGAGCGGGTCACCCTAAACAAGGCGGCAGGGCGAGACTCAGCAGACACTATCAGAGCGGCAATGTGATTGTTGTTAGCTGTCCGTATTGCCGATAGATATGCTCCGATGCAGGTTTTCAGGAGTGCTCGGTCTGACTCGGATTTACTGGCCCTCCAGCGGCGCTCTAGGCATCTCTTTTGGTGCTTCATCTCCCAGAGGTCCTCGGTAAACCAAGGAGCCCTCCTGGATCCACTGCTGCGATCGGCCGTAAAGGCGCAATTCTGTGGAGAGCCTCAGACGTTACCGAGTTCCAAGTAGCAACTAAGGTCTCCACCGAACTGCGGGTGAGAGTATCAGGCATAACGCCAAGCGCCGTCTGGAAACCCTGAGGATCCATAAGACGCCTGGGGTGGAACCACCTAATCGGTTCCTCCTCCCTAAAGCGGGGGATTGGTCTCCGAAAGTCAAGCCTCAGTAGGAAGTGGTCCGACCATGACAGGGGCAAGATCTCACTACCCCTCAGACCAAGATCACAACTCCACTGCTCGGAGAGAAATACGAGGTCGAATATGTGACCCGCTGAGTGGGTCGGGCCCTGGATTACTTGGGTCAAGCCCATGGCTGTCATGGAAGCCATGAACTCCTGTGCTCCATCAGAGTGTTCGCCGAGCGAAGGCAAGTTAAAGTCCCCCAGTATCATAAGTCTGGGGAACTCAACCGCCAGCTCGGCTACTGACTCGAGGAGCAAGGGGCGGGCTGTTGGCACGCTGTTGGGAGGCAGGTACATCAACAACAAGCCCACTTGACCCGCAAGGTCCAACTTCACCAGCAAGGACTCACACCCGACAAGCTCCGTAGCAGGGATCCTATGAGGAACTAAAGACTGTCAGATAACAATGGCCACTCCTCCGCCCCTTTTTCTGGGGTCGCGGTTGATGAAGCACCTGAAAACCCTCTGGGCACATTTCTGTGAGGGGGACTCCTCCCTCCGGGCCAGGTTTCAGTAATACGTGCCAGATCTGCCCCCTCGTCTGTAATTAGGTCCTGGATGAGGGGAGCCTTATGTACCACAGATCTGGCATTTAGCAACAGCAACCTGAGACCAGGGTCCTGATTACTCACGCCATCTGGCCTTGGAGTGGAACTCACAGGGCCAGAAGGGGGGATCCCTCGAATATAGGGAACCCTCCTTCCCCGGTAATGGCTTGCCCTGAAGTTCCCGCCATATCTGCCCCTCCCCATTATGACCCCAATGTTCCGGCCCACTCCCACATCTGTGGTCCCTTCACCCTCTCCCCCAGCTACCGGGTTCATCGGCATGCCCTTCGACACACACAACCAAGGGCTGGGACCAGGCCCGGGGCCCCCTAGCACTTCTGCCAAAGCACTCAGTGCAGGAGTTCCCAGCTAAACTCCCGGCCCACCAAACACACCCATGCATACAACCGGTCAATCCCCACAATACAAGTTAAAAACAAAAACAGCAATATAATAATAAAAGTGGGACATTCAGTCAATCACAGTCATACCATACACTCCCCATAATTATAAATATAAAAATTAAATAAAAAATTTACAAATGTATAAAAATTAAGATTATGATTATGCGCCTGCGCAGTCCAGCCAATTGTATAGTCCAAAACAGCCGGGAAATAGTGTCCTAACTTCCCGAGAAATAGATATCCGGAGTCCAAGGGTAGTGGGACATAAAATGATAATTCACAGTAGTCGAGAGCGAATCCAGGCAAGTCTGAAAGTCAAGTGGGCTGCAGGCAGTGACGGCAAAAGTTGTAGGGCCAGCCGCAGGAGACGGCGGCCAGCAGCACTCCCTCCCATCGAGGGCAAAGAACACCCGGGAGCCAGGGATAACCCCACGGTAAAAGGGGGGGGAGAACCCCACTCCCAGCTGTACCGTGACACTACCCGTGGAAGCAGCCCATCGGTAGGCCATCAGGCTAGCGACCCCACCCCCTCCCTCACCCTAATCCTAACCTTATCCTAACTATATCTTAAACTAACCCACCCTAAATTCTAACCTAACCCTACCCTGTCCCTAGCCTGACCCTACAGCGGCACAAACAGCAGAGGAGGCGTCAGGCAATCCCAGGGGGGTCGCCCCCCCCCCAGCAGTCACTGATAGCCGCTCCCACCGCAGCCAGACGGTTTCAGCCTGCTCTTCCAGGTTCCACGGGTGTCTTCGGCCCCAGTGGTCGGGAGGCCACCGCCCGTCTCTCACCACAGGTGGCCCAACAAAGATTTGCAAAAATAAGGCCCACAAACTCCACAGCATCCAGAACAATAAGGCCACAATCTTCAAGCGGCTAGACTATGATGTTGACAAGTGGCCTACAGAAAGGTTCAATTTTCAGCAACTCACACGGAAAAGCCTCCGGCACTCCTGCCAGCCACAGCATTCTCAGGTGGCTATAATTGTAGTCCCCCCAAAGTATTAGGAGGAGGGTCTGCAGTGTGGAAGCTCCCCAAAAGTCTCAAAGGCGAGACCCCCAAAGACCCCTTCCCTTGCAAGGGAGCCCCACCCCCACATCCCCCTCCCCCAAAGGATCCTTCACTCGAGGTTTGCTGCTCTTAAGCTGGGGTGGGAGGGGGCGGCTTTTGCAGTCAGCCCCGGGAATGGAGGCGGTGGGTCTCTCTGCATATGCTCAGAGGCAACCTTGCCAGGAATTCGTACCGGTGATGAAAGCCCCTGGAGGAGGAGGAGGAGGAGGAGGAGGAGGAGGAGGAGGAGGAGGAGGAGGAGGAGGAGGAGGAGGAGGAGGAGGAGGAGGAGGAGGAGGAGGAAGAAGAAAAAGAGGAGGAATAAAAAGAAGAGAAAGAAAAAGAGGAGGAGGAGGGGGGGAAAGGCAATGCCCCCTCGGAGCATGCGCTCTTGCCCGGTTCCCCGTGCTTTGCTCCCAGACTGACACTGACAACAGTGGCCGGAAAGTTCGTCAAATGAGGCAAAAGTCACTTTGGAAGCATTTAGCTAAATGATGGAAATTGGGGGCCGAATTGCGGTGGTTAAATCAAGGCCTGACCTGGATTTGTGAGTCTGTTTGTGTCTCCCTCTTCTCAAAGCGAGGCTGACAATGTTTAGAAATTCTTGACTGATGATTCAACTCCAATTTGAAATATATAGCCGTCCTCGTCCTAACGACCATTTTTCGATGACGCAAAATTAGAACAGCCTAAGTGACTCACAAACATGACCTCAGAGATCACAATTTACACACTGGGCAACAAGCTGGTATTTTACGTGGTAACGTTTTGTGAGATTTTTGGCATTTTAGGTGATGTATTGTGTGGATTGACATCTATGTTGTGATGTTTTGTGTCGTTTTTGGCATTTATGTTGTGACCTTTCATGCATATTTTTGGGTTTATGTGGATGTTTTGTGTGGATTTTTGTGATTTACGTTGTGATGTTTTGTGCGGATTTTTGGCATTTATGTTGTAACATTTTAATGGATTTTTGGCACGTTATTTGGATTTTCTGTGACTTGTGTGGGTTTTTGCAATTACATTGTATGGATTTTTGGCATTTTGTTGTGACATTTTGTGTAGACAATTGGCGGGAAAATGTCTCTTGGCAAAGCCGGATTCATTTAACAACTGCACTGCTTTGGTTAACGACATGATCGGCTTAATGACTGCGGCAATTTGCTCAACGTCCACAATAAAATGGTAGTTAAAATGGTGGTAAAACCGGGTGGAATTGGAACTTAATAAGGAAATTTTGTCTCGTGGTCATAAATCGTGATTGTTAAGTTGTAAAACGAGGACTACTTCTACCAGCTGTTTTTAAAGAAAACTCCGAAAATCTCGGGGTATTTTGCATCTTCTCCACCATTTGGGGAAGGAGAAGAAAAAGGGGATGAGTTTCTTGTTAGAAAAGACAAAAAATAAAAAGCATACACACGACACAAACACACCCAACACAAGAGCCACAAAATGTTGATTTTATCCCCATTTATTAACTTTCATCTAGATTGTAAAAAGGTTGCAGGACAAGTAACAACCAATGGCCTATGCGAGCATCGAGTCACAGGTACGTTTCGAGGATACTCCCAGCAGCCCTCGGGGCACTCAAGGAAGTCCCAGGGGAAATAGCCAACTTGCGCTCTCCCGAAAAAAGTCGCCGATTCACGTCCGAAATTTGGCGATTGCCCCATTTCAGGAGAGGGGCAGTGTCACAATCTACACCTTCTCCCCACCCAATGTGGGCAAAGCTGCCTCCATCTTTCTTGCACGGAAATCATGGTTAAGCACCCAAACCGGGATGGTGTCGTCTACGAGAGTGAGTGGGGCGGCTTGTTCCGGACGAGAGAACGAGGCTGTTTCTATAGACAAGGGGTGTTAAACTCCAAGCCCTCAGGGTGCTTAGATCTGGCCTGCACCGCTGCCCTGGAAACAGTGAAGGATCGGCCCACGGTACCCCTCTGTGTGACCCTACCGTGCTGTTTTTGACCGCGGTGGCCTCCTGCACCCCTCTGTCAGTGAAAACGGAGCTCGGGCAGGCCACGCGCCTTCCCCAGCTTCATTTTGGCTGGCTGCAGAGCTGCAGGAGACCACCGCGTCAGAAAACAGAGCCTGTGATGTGGAGCTGGCCACCCCACCCCCCACTCCCGAAGTCAAACAGAACCCTTCTGCGGCCCTCAAGGAAATCGAGTTTGACATCCCTGCTGTAGACCGACGAGAGGTTAAGCCGTCAGAAACAGCCTCGTCTGCAACGAAACTAGTCGTCCCATTTGCTCCCGTAGATGCCACCATCCCGGCTTGAACGGAGAAACCCCCCCTCTCTCATTAAGGGGGTCCTCACAAGAAGACATTGAGGTAGTCCTTTAATTGGCCGCTGCTGCCCTCAATCCATGCATCTACAACACAGAGCACAGATGCTATTCCCATGCGGCGAGATACAAGCGCCGTTCCCCCGGGTCATATTCCTGGCAGACTCGCCAAGTGGAAGCTGAGAGCTGGCATGCAAGAGGATGGGCTAACGAGAATGTTAGGTAGCCTCTCACCTCTATTTTGGGGGGGGGGAAAGGGGGCTCCTGGGCCACTGAACTGATCCTACTCAACGAGAAACATAACAAGTTCCAGAAACCTAGTTATGACTCCATGTGCGGCGATGCCTGTTGAGTTTCCCCTGCTCGGATAATCCTAGTAAGAACGGGGTCTCTCCGCCTGCACATGAGCGGTGATTCAGGGAGCACAGGACGAAGCACCCCCTGAACCAAACTACAGCACGAAAGTCTTCCAAAAGTAGCCTAACCCTATCCAGTGTTCTTGAATCCGGACATTTGGTTCGTCTCACGTCGTCATCCCAAGCGCCTGGAATGGACCGCCAGCCAGCCCCGTTCTCAACGGAGCGGATAAAATCCGACCTTGTGCGTGAACCCCGTAAGGTCAGGACACGCGCGAGCCCAGGGGGTGAGCCAAGACCATCCGACCCACACTGTCTTCAGGCGTGCGACCATCATGCTTCGCCTACAGCTTGGAGGAAGATACAGGGTGCTGTCTCTCCCACCATGGCGGGCCGACACCAACCACAGTCAGGCCGGCTCTGGGAAGCGAGAGGTGTCACAAGGGATAAATAGAACTTTATTTAAATAAACATATCTCAACATCTTTGTACAAATTACAAGTCCTCGGGGCCATATCCTAGGCGCCGAAGTTGGCGGAAGGGCCTTTCAGCAGGTCCACCAGGATATCCAAGAGCTGGCTGTGTTGTTGATGGAGATCGCTGGGAATGGCCGCCATCTCGTAACAGAGACAGGTTTCCACCATCCGGGAGAGGGCCACCCGGAAGTCGCGGAGCAGCCGTATGGTGTACGAATCACCTTCCAGCACCAGCAGGTCGCTGTCCACCAGGGAGATGGTGGCACGCCAGCCGTCGTCTTGGGGAAAATGAACAAAGAGAGGTGAAGAGAGGGAACACTTAAGGATGATAATTCTTCATATATTAATTTATGTGTTTTTAAAAAATCCAATTATATGCGATGCGATATATCATATCGACTTAAAACAATTCAATTAGTAGCCGCTTGAACTTACGACTACACTGAAAAAGTTACTTATTCCTGATTCCAACACTTACGACCATTGAAGCATTCTTGTGGACATGTGATCAAAACTCCAACGCCTGGCAACAGACTCGTATTTATGACGGTTGCAGTGTCCCAGGATTACATGATCTCTTTTTGTGATCATCTAACACAGGGATGTCAAATTTGTCATCACGGCATCGTCACGATGTATCGCAACTTTCCCCCTTTGCTAAACTGGGTGTGGGCGTGGCCAGCCCATGACGTATCTGGCCCACGACTTTGGACACCCCTGTTCTAACAAACATAGTCTACACAGCAGCCAGATTTACTTAATGAAGCTGTTACTAACTTAACATCTGTGGTGATTCATTTAACCACCGTGTCAAGGAAAGTTGTAAAAACGGGGCAAAAGTCTCTTAACATCTCACTTATCAATGGAAATCTGGGGCTCAATTATGGTCGTATGTTGAGGAATAACTCTGTACGGGAGGATTTCCAATTTCTCACCCCGCACATAAACGTCCGTATCGGTCATCAGCAGCACGGCGAGCGGATGCACCTGCGAGGAGTCACGCACGAAGACACCGCCATTAGATTTGACTGCCATGAAGTAGGTCAGCCAACGGCTATACAGCTTGGAGGACTCCCTGAGGGGGACAAGGAGAGGAGTGTCTCACCTCTGGTTTGTGCTCATCCGTCCCAACTGTTTGGCGTCCCAGGAGGGACCGACTCGCCTACCTGTTGATCGTCGATTTATGTAACAGGACGGTCCCTGCCTTGGTCCGATACGTATAGCTGTTCGGTTTGAACTTGCCCTGTCTGGTCACCTTCCCTTGCCGGACCTGGAAGAAAAGGGACATTTTGGGGGGGCTTTTCCAACGCATCGGAAGGTCCTCCCACACAGGACTCCGTAGCCCCATGATGGCGGCGAACCTGTGGCACACAGAGCCATTTGTTAGGGTACAGAAGGTGTTGGCCTTCGTTTTCAGCTGTTTTTCGCCCTCTTGAGGGAGGCCCTCTGGGCGGGGGGAGCCCATTTTCGCCCTCCAGAAGATCCTAGAAAGCCTCTGGATCCTGGGGAGGGCGAAAAACAGGTCTATTTGGGGTGTCACATGCATAGAATTATGGGTGTGGGCATGCCCGCGTGCGCTTTTAGCACGTGATGGCAAAAAGGTTAGCCATCACTACAGTAACCCATGCTTTGCAGGAACCTCGATGGAAAAGAGGAAGACTCCCTGTTTCTCAACGAAGGCCCCCGTTAGCCAAAGCCACTGAGCCCCCCCCCCCCCCCCCCCGAGGTGGAATCTGGAGTAGGGCTAGAGATGAGATTCCACAAGGACGCTCCGCAGAAAAGACCCCACTCATGATGCCACCTCTAGGACAGAAAAATAAGAGCAAACCCCCCACATCCTTCTGGCACTGATGTTGTAGCCGACATGGGTTATGAAACGTCTGCAAGGAAACCAAGAAGCTCAGAGAGGACCACAGACCCCACTGTCTGTTCCTCCTCCTCCACCACCAACTTCTTTCCCTTTTAGGACTGATGATGTCCCCTAGTTGGATCACGAAAAATCTGCAAGCAAACCTCCCTCTCTCTCTCTCACCTGGATGAGGTTGGGGTACAGGCCGGCCATCAGAACTCCCTTCACCAGTTCCTCCTCCTCGCTGTGCTGGTTGCAGACGGACGAGGGCAAGAGGCAGTCCGAGGGAGTCGGCACCAGGTAGGCCTCGTAGAGGTTCTCGGAAAACTGCTTCACCAGGCCTGGGGGTGGGGGGGTGGGGGGGAGGGGAGGGAGAAAACCACGGAGGAGTAAAGACCCGGAGGAAGGAAACATCCGTCCAGCAAAGGAGTCTCCAAACTTTAAAAGACCGGAGGACTTCAACTCCCAGGATGCCCCAGAGGGCGGATCGTAAATCCATGCCAGTGGCCAAACGAGGGTTTGTCCATTTCTTTGGTGGCCATTTGAAGTTACAACAGCCCTCCGTCCTCCCAAGATTGGCAAAATGAGGACCCATCCATCTCCTTCCTTCCTCTCCCCCTCTTTTCCTTTCTTCCTAACTCCCCATCTCCCTCCTTCCTTCCAGCCTTCCCCATAATTCCTCCCTCTCCCTTCCTTTTTGTATCCTTCTTTCCTTTCTTCCTAACTCCCCACCTCCTTCCTTCCTCCCATCCACCCTTCCCTATAATTCCTCCCTCTCTCTTTCTTTTTGTATCCTTCTTTCCTTTCTTCCTAACTCCCCACCTCCTTCCTTCCTCCCATCCACCCTTCCCTATAATTCCTCCCTCTCCCTTCCTTTTTGTATCCTTCTTTCCTTTCTTCCTAACTCCCCACCTCCTTCCTTCCTCCCATCCACCCTTCCCTATAATTCCTCCCTCTCTCTTTCTTTTTGTATCCTTCTTTCCTTTCTTCCTAACTCCCCACCTCCTTTCTTCCTTCCTTCCATCCAGCCTTCCCCATAATTCCTCCCTCCTTCCTTTTTGTATCCTTCTTTCCTTTTTTCCTAACTCCCCACCTCCTTACTTCCTTCCTTCCATCCACCCTTCCCTATAATTCCTCCCTCTCCCTTCCTTTTTGTATCTTTCTTTCCTTTCTTCCTAACTCCCCACCTCCTTCCTTCCTTTCACCCATCTACTCTTTCCTCATCCATCTCCTTTCTCCCTCATCGTCCCTCCTTTCCTCCCTTCCTCTCCTTTTCCTTTTCTCCTAACCCCACATCTTCTTCCTTCGTTCCCTTCCCTTTTTTCCTCCCTTCCTCTCTCCCACATCCATTTCCTCCCTCCCTCCATCTTTCCTTCCTTCCCCTGGAAGGTGAGCCGTGGGAGCACAGTGCTTAGAACGCAAATATTACAGCTCCACTCTGCAGGAGCTGAAGGTGGACTCAAACCTTGCGTCCTTCCACGGTTGCAAAACAAGGACCCAGGTGGTTGGGGGGAGAAGGGGTGACATGCTGATTCTCTAAAACTCTTAGAAAGGGCTGAAAAAGCGCTGAGGTGTATAAATCTAAGGGCCGTTGCCAGCGCTAAAACAAGAAAAGAGAATTAGGAAACGGAGGGGGGGTCAACCGCGCTCGAAAAAGTCAGCCCGCTCACCATTGATGAAGCGCAAACTGGGGGCGTAGAGCGAGTAATCCTGCAGGTAGTCGTCACGAGCGCGGCTGTCTCGGCGCCGCAGGATGTCCTCCCAGCCCGCCACGGCCCGCACAAAGGCCAAGTGATCGCTGCCGCTCTCGCGACTCAGCACGGCCTTGGCCTACGGAGCAACCGTCGCAAAGAACGAGAGGATTCGCGGAGTCGGAAGGGACCTCCGGGGGCCATCTAGTCCCGCCCGCCGCTCGAGCAGGAGACCCTTCCGGAATCATTGAATGACAAGAGATGGAAGGGACCTGGGAGGTCATGTAGTCCAGCCCACTGCTCGAGCAGGAGACCCTTCCAGAATCATTGAATGACAAGAGATGGAAGGGACCTGGGAGGTCATGTAGTCCAACCCCCTGCTCGAGCAGGAGACCCTTTCAGAATCACAGTTGGAAGGGACCTGGGAGATCATCTAGTCCAACCAACCCCTGCTTGACCAGGAGACCCTTACAGAATCATTGAATGACAGAGATGGAAGGGACCTGGGAGGTCATGTAGTCCAGCCCCCTGCTCCAGCAGGAGACCCTTACGGAACAACAGAGTGGGAAGGGACCTGGGAGATCATCTAGTCCAACCAACCCCCTGCTTGATCAGGAGACTCTTACAGAATCATTGAATGACAAGGGATGGAGGGGACCTGGGAGGTCATGTAGTCCAGCCCCCTGCTCAACAGGAGACCTTTACGGAACAACAGAGTGGGAAGGGACCTCAGAGATCATCTAGTCCAACCAACCCTCTGCTTGATCAGGAGACTTTTACAGAATCATTGAATGACAAGAGATGGAAGGGACCTGGGAGGTCATGTAGTCCAGCCCCCTGCTCCAGCAGGAGACCCTTACGGAACAACAGAGTGGGAAGGGACCTCGGAGGTCATCTAGTCCAACCCCTTGCTCTAGGAGAAAGCCCCCACCCCCCACCCCGGGGGGGGGGTGCCCTCCCTCACCTTGTCCACCTCCGTTCGGTTCTGCATGCTGCTGCTAAAGGGGTCGCGGGTCAGGCAGGAGACAATGAGGAGGAGGGGCTGGATGCAGCGGTAGATGGAGGCCAGCACGATGGCCTTGGCCAGCCGCGGGTCGGTGGAGATCTGGGCCAGGCGCTTGCCCAGCGTGGTCAGGGCCTCTCGGGAGTCCAGCACTCCTGGGGAAGAGGGAAGTGGGGGGGTGAGGAGGCCGAGAGGTGGGAACGGGAATCGCCGACGCCGCCTCTTGTCTCCCCCGGAAACTCACCGATCTCCTGCAGGAGGATGACGGCCTCGTCCACAGCTTTGATGTCGGGGCTGTCCAGGGCTTTGGAGAGGAACTCGACAGCCTGCAGGGAGAAAGCAAACGCAATTCAACCGAAATGGGAACGGAGAGGGGTCCCTGGAGGTCCTCTAGTCTGACCCGCTGTCCGCACAGGAGACCGTAGGGCCTTCTGGACCAGTGGCCGTCCGATCTCTTCTTAAGAGGCTCCAGTGATGGGAGATCCCATAGCTGGATGCTATTCCAGGATTGGGTAAGGGTCTACCGGGCTTGAGCGGGGTGGGGGGGCTGGACTAGATGACCTCCAAGATCCTTTGTAACTGTGATTCTGTAAGGGTCTCCTGCCTGAGCAGGGGGCCAGACTAGGTGACTTCCAAAGTCTCTTCCAACTATCCTATTCTCTAATTTCTAATTTGAGGAGGGTTTTGGACTAGATGACCTCTGAGGTCCCCTCCTTTTGTCATTCTGTGAAGGTCTACTGCTCGAGCAGGGGGCTGGACTAGTAGACCTCCAAGGTCCCTTCCAACTGTTATTCTTTAAGGGTCTCCGGCTTGAGCATGGGGTCAGATTAGATGACCTCCAAGGTCCCCTCCAGTTCTGTCATTTTATGATTCCGTAAGGATCTCCTGCTGGAGCAAGGCAATGAACTAGATGACCTCTGAGGTCCACTACAACTGTGTGATTGTATCATCCCCTAAGAGTAAGCTGGGTGAGCGGGGGGGGAGGGGTGGGTGGGTCAGACTACATGACCTCCAAGGTACCCTTCAAGTCTTTGATTCTGCCATTCCGTAAAGGGTCTCCTGCTTAAGCAGGGGGTTGGACTAGATGGCCTCTAGGATTCCTTTCAGCGGTGTGATTCTGTAGGGGTCTCCTGCTCGAGCATTGGGTTGGACTAGATGACCTCCAAGGTCTCTTCCAACTCTTGTCATTCCGTAAGGGTCTCCTGTTTGGGCAAGGGGCTTGGACGCTAGTAGGGTACCTCTGTCCTTAAGCGAGTCTAAAACATCAGAAAGCCTCCTCTGGGAACTCTCCCCTGTGCCCTTTGCACATTCAAAGATCTCGGCTCACTCGCGACCATGACCGGAAACAGGGAAAACGACAGACAAGGATTGGCCCGAAATCTAACCGTCTTCTCTGGCTGGTGGATCTTGGTTTGCACCACCAGGTTCTCCAGAGGCGTGCGCAGAATTTCCGGCACTTGGTAGGTGGGCATGCGGTCCAGGCGGCTGCGAGGGAAGAGGTGGTAGGCGAACCCGGACTGGCAGCGCCCGGCCCGCCCTCGTCGCTGGATGACGTTCGATTTCGACACCCAGACGGTCTCCAAGCACGAAACCTGGGAAGTGGGGAAGACGGAGGGAAACTCGTCGTGGGGAGAAAAACAAAGGGGGAACGAAGGAGGAACTTCCTGACGGGGAGGACAAACGAGTGTAATTGCTTGACACAAGAAGTGGGTGCCTCCAACATTGGGAGTTTTTAAGAAGGAATCCTACCCCTAACCTTAAACCTTACCCTAGCAATAACCCTACCCCTACCCTTAAATCTAAACTTAAACCTAACCCTAGCAATAACCCTAGCCCTACCCCCCACTACTGCAATGCGCTCTATATGGGGCAGCCTTTGAAGAATATTCGGAGACTTCAGCTCGTCCAGAACGCAGCCGCGCGAGCGATTGTGGGTGCACCTCGGTACACCCACGTTACACCTATCCTCCACGAGCTGCACTGGCTGCCTATCGGTCTCCGGATACGCTTCAAGGCGCTAGTCGTCACTTATAAAGCCCTTCATGGTATTGGACCTGGGTACTTGAGAGACCGCCTGCTGCCAATTACCTCCCAAAGACCCATTAGATCACACAGGGTCGGCCTCCTCCGGGTGCCGTCTACCAGCCAATGACATCTGGCTACCACCCGGGGGAGGGCCTTCTCTGTAGCAGCTCCGGCCCTCTGGAATGAACTCCCCGCAGGGATTCGGACCCTCACCTCTCTCCAGGCCTTCCGAAAAGCTGTCAAAACCTGGCTTTGCCGGCAGGCCTGGGGGTGATGAGTTCCCTCCCCTCTCGACATGTATGGTTGTGCGACTGTTGTTTACTTTTATTATTTGTATTTTGTCTTTTATGTTCCCCCCTTTTTTCCCCCTTGAATTGTTCGCCGCCCTGAGTCCTCCCGGAGAAGGGCGACATACAAATAATAAAATACAAATACCCCTAACCCTAACCTTAAATCTAAACTTAAACCTAACCCTAGCAATAACCCTACCCCTAACCCTACCCCTAACCTTAAATCTAACCTTAAACCGTACCCTAGCAATAACCCTAACCCTAATCCGTAACCCTAGCCTAGCCCTCACTTTAAACGTAACTCTAGCCCTAATGCATAACCTTAACCCTAACCTTGATCCCGGGGAACCCCGCAGGGACCACACACGTGTGTCTGCCAGCGTCTACCGATTTAATCACGGGGAAGAGAGGATAGCCCACCCTCTCTTCGAGGAAGAGCCCCCCCCCCCACGGTTCACAGAGCCAACCTTGGTTTTCAGATCGTAGCGCTCCTCCTTGTGGGTCCCGCTGTCGACCACATGGACGATGTCGTTGATGGTGATGGAGGTCTCGGCAATGTTGGTGGCCAGGACGATTTTCCGCACGCCGGGGGGAGGCCGGGGGAAGATGCTCTGCTGGTCCATCATTGGGATATTGGAATGAACTAAAAAAAAAACGGGGGTGGGGGGTAGGAGGAGGAAGATGAACACAACCGTCCGCCTCCGGCGCTCGTTCACCCGGACGAACCCTGTCTTTTATAGTTAACGGCACACGCCAGATATGCCCGAAACATTTTCGTTGGCCTCGGCTGCAGGCCCACCCCGGAGAGCAAGAGGAGGGTGGGGGGCTAGCCTCTTTTTCACCTGGTAAGATAAGGTAGCGGCTGTTGTGAGACCCCAGGATTTCCAAAAGACGCTGCTGGACCCCTTTAATCTCCTGCCAGCCCGGAAGGAAGCAGAGGATGCCACCTGTGAAGAGAGGACACGGCACCTCCGGTTTCACGAAAGGAAGAATTAGGGAGTAACATGAAAGCAATCTTCCCATATTTGAGGGGCTGCCCCAAAGAAGAGGGAGGGGTTTTTTCCACCTCTTCCCCAAAGCATCCGAAGGCAGGAGACGAAGCAGTGAGACAAAATTAACCAGTGGAACTCCTTGCCACCAGGAGGTGGTCCGAAAGGAAACCACCAAGCTCAGAGGGCCCCAACGACCTCACAGTCATTGTCCTCCTCCACCTCCACCACTTCTACACAATCCCCCCTCTCCTTCTAGCCCTGATGATGTTCCCTAGTTGGGTCGTGAAACGTCTGCAAGAAAACCACCCAGCTCAGAGAGCACCCGGGACCCCACAGTCCTTCCTCCTCTTCCTCGTCTACGCAAATCCCACACCCTTCTGCCCCTGATGATCTTACACAGTCAGGTCGTGAAACATCCGCCAGAAAATGACCAAGCTGAGATAGCACCAGGATCCCTCATCTAAATCCCTAACTACAAATATTCTCCTTTATTGCTATTTTTATTACTATATATACTTTATTCATTAAGCATGAATTATCATCTCTTTTACTCACTAAACATGAAATTCAGTTAACTGAACGCTTAAAAATCTATCACAAGTATCGCTGACTGGCGCTGGTGGTTGATACGGGTTGCTGCCAGCGTCCTAGGTGGTCAACCAAGTGGGACCCCCCCTTCTGTGGAGACCCCCACCGTGGCTGAGTGACAGGGGGACGGAGCGGGCCACCCACCTGGTTCGCCGTGGGCATTGATCTGAAGGACGAGATCTGCGATCAGCTCAAGGTCCACGATGCATTCATCATCCGATTGCTGGGGGGTGGGAGAGAGATGGGACAGGCAGTCCTCGACTTACAACCAAAATTGAGTCCAATATTTATGTCGCTAAGCTAGACACGGATAGCCATATACGTGTATTTACAACTATCCATCCATTTGTATGTATCTTTCTGTCTTTATTTGTAACTCTCTATCCCTGTCGATTCATTATCTACCCTAAGTATTTTTATCTCTATTCCTATTTATCCATTGTCTACTTACCCATCTCTCTCTCTCTCTCTCCATCTGTATCGGTTCATCTATTATTTACCTACACAACCATCCGTATTTATTTTTCTCCCTGTCTTATTTTTCTCTCTCTCTTTCTCTCTCTGCCTATTTAACCATCCGTCCGTCCACGCAACCACATCGACCTCTCGACTGCCCATTTCCGAGCGGTGTCCCCACCGTCTCCTGCCTGCCCCCTTTGATCGCTCCAGAGCCCACCTTGATCTCGTAGTGACGATGCCGGCCGACCATGGACATAATGTCCTCCAGGTAGTATTCCTTGACCGGATACATGAAACCCGGCACTTTGACTACGGGACAGTCCCCGAAATACTGCGAGAAACGCTGGTTGTCCCCCGTGGCGCTCATCAGGACCAGGCGCAGCTGCCGGTTCTGCTTCTGAATCCCCTTCAGGAGGATGAGCAGGAAGTCGGTGTTCACGTCCCGCTCGTGGACCTCGTCCACGATCACGTGGCTGACCCCTTCCAGCCGGGGGTTGCCTTGCAGTTTCCGCAACAGGATGCCCACGGTGCAGAAGAGCAAGGCGCCCCCGCGGGATGGCGGCTTGCTCTCCAGCCGCACCTGGTACCCGACGTTCCGCCGCAGGCTGGGGCCCAGCTCTTGGGCCACGCGCTGAGCCACGGAAATGGCGCTGATCCGACGGGGCTGGGTGACCACCACATTGCACTGGGCGCCACGCCCTTCCAGGATGAAGTGTTCCAGCAGCAACTGGGGGATACGGGTGGTTTTCCCGCAGCCAGTATCTCCGGCGATCACCACCACCGGGTGCTGCTCCACAGCCGAGAGGATGGCTTCCTTGTGGGAGTCCACGGGGAGCGAGTGGCTGTCCTGCCACAGGTTCCCCCGCCGTTTCCAGAGCGCCAGGAGGTTCTGGCTGAGACGGACCTCTTCCGATTCGGAGAGGGGGATGTAGGTTTTGCCCGTGATGGCGTCGCTCAGGGCACCGCCACTCTCCTTGCTCAGGTTCATCACGTCGTCCGTTAGGCGGGGCGGTCGAGAGTCCCGCGAGTCAACAGGGTACTGAGGAGAAAAGGAGGAGGGGGTTTCGTATTGCAATATGGCAAGGCACCCGGGGGAGCTATCAGCCTGGTAGAGGATGGGGTTGTTCCATCCTGAATAAAGTTGACCCTCGACTTACGACCATTTGTTTAGTGACTGTTTGAAGTTACAACCGCCCTGAAAAAGCTAGTTTTTCACACTCACAACCATCATTATATCCCCAGTCAGGTGATTTGTATATGTATACACAAGCTATCATCCATCCATCCATCAGACAGATCTGTCTGTCTGTCCATCATCTCTATTTATTTATTTATTTATTTATTTATTTATTTATTTATTTATTTCTGTCTTCCTATCTTTCTCTCTCTCTCTCTCTCTCTAATCCATCCATACCTATCTGCCTATTTCTTTCTATCTTTCTCTATCATCTCTCTCCATCCGGCCATCCATCCATCTGGATGTGCAACAGTTCAATGAGGGACCGCCCCAAGTTACAACGGCACTGAAAACTGTGACTGCGTGTTTCACATTTATGACCGTTGCAGCATCTCCGTGTTCACGTGATCAAAATTCAGGCCTTGGGCTCATATTTACGAAGGTCGCAGCATCCAAAGGGGATTGTGGGATCCCCCTTTGGCGACCAACGGGGAAGACGGATCCGCTTAACGCCGCGCGGCTAACTTCACAACCGCAGCGGCTAATCGCTGTGGGGTAAACTGCCGTAAAACGGGATGAAACTCCCTCCGCAAAGGTAGCCCCCTGGCGGAAATGTCGGGTGGCTATGTGGTCGCCAAATCAAGGACTCCCTGCAATCGCGTCCCTCTCACCATCTGCTGGGGACCCTCAGCCCGACTTACGTGGTTCAAGTAGTTCTCGATCTTGCGCAGCGTGGCTTCGGGGACTTTGATGTGGCAGGGCTTCCTCTGGTTCTCCCCCAGCTCCCGCAAGGACGTCATGTTGTACATGGCATGGCTCAGCGGGTTGTTGTTCTTGTCGACCAAACCGAGACTCTGGATGGGAGGGAGGGAAGGAGGGGGATACGGGAGTCCCCAGAAATCAGGGAAATATTTGGCGATTCTGTAATGTTATGTATCGTTCTGCGATTCTGCGATATTCTGGATACTGTGTAATATTTGGTAATTCGTTAAAATTCATTAATATTTGGTAATTCAGTAGCATGTAATTCTGCAACATTCAGCAATTCTGTAACATTTAGTAATGTACAATTCTGTAATACTCTATAGCAGTGTTTCTCAACCGTGGGGACTTTAAGTCCTGTAGACTTCAACTCCCAGAATTCCCCCAGCCAGCTCTCGCTGGCTGGGGGAATTCTGGGAGTTGAAGTCCACAGGACTTAAAGTCCCCACGGTTGAGAAACACTGCCTCTATAGTATCTTCTCCATCTGGTTGGCGGGAGGCTCACCTTGAGCTTCTGACAGGCCAAGGCGGCAGCCTTGTTCTCCGCCTCCACTTTGCGACGTCCCTTGGCCGCGAAGGTCAAAGGGCAGGGCCAGCGCAGGGTCAGTTTGCAGATCTTGGTTTTGGTGCCGACGGTGCGGAACTGCATGTACTCCTGTGGAAGCGACAAACAACAGGTTTGCATCCTCCGGTTTGCCCGGAATCCACGCGCCCCTCCCCCCCCGAAGCACACACATCCCGCTCAAATTCGCGACTCACCTTGACGGTGGAAGACGAGGTGGCGATCTGGATGACCTGGGCAAGGAGGTTTTTCGGCAGCGGAAACTGAGTCAGGGCGCGCAGGGCGGTGTTGTCGTCGGTCATTTCCATCGAGAGCGCGTCCCTGCGCGGGGAAAGAAAAGGTTGTGTGTGTCTTTGTGTGTTTGGTTGGTCTGCACTCCATGTCTGTTTGCTGCCGTCACCTGTTTTATTACTGGGAGCGTGCAGGGAGTCCTCGACTTACAACTGTTCATTTAGTGACCATCTGGGACTGAGAAAAGGGACTTGAGACTGGATTTTTCGCCCTGAGCCGTGGAGAGTTGGAGCTCGGCAGTGGTCGTTAAGGCGAGGACTAGCCCCATTTCAACCAGGCTTGAGGGCTGGACGTGAGAGGTAGTCCTCGCTTAACAATCGACGGTTTAAAGGCCGTTCAAAGTTACAATGGGCCGCAAGTCCTCAATCTACGACCACAATTGAGCTCCAAGCTGCTGTTGCTAAGCAAAATGTATGTTGGGTGACTTTTGCCCCGTTTTACGCCCCTTTCACGCTGCAGTCGTTAAGCGAATCACCACGGTTGTTAAGTTAGGAACACGTCGTTAAGCGCATCTGAGTTCCCCGTTGTCTTGGCCCGTCAGAAGGTCTCAAGAGGGGATGATGGGGACCCCAGGATGCTACAACTGTCGTGATTGTGAGTCAGCAGCCAAATATGTGAATTTTGATCACGCGAGAACCAGGGGACGCTGCAACGGTCGTAAGTGTGAGGAAAAAAGTCCAAGACAACTTGTTTCAGGGCCATCAATGAATGGTTGTAAGTCAAGGACTATCTCTATTAAAATCCTCGCATCCTACTCACAAGTCAACTACAAGAAGTTAGTATAGTTACTCAAGAGTTGATTTTCATTGAAAAGTGACTTAGAACGATTATTCACACTAAGAAAATGACTTATCACCATTTTTCACACTGGAAAAGGTGAAATGACCAATTTTCGACATGTATGATGGTGACCCCTCTGGTCACATGATCGAAACTCCAACGTTTGGCACTGACTCGTATTTATGACGGTTGTGCAGCTTCCTAGAGACACACGATCCCCCCGTTGCGACCATTCATTCGACAACTGTGTGACTCACTTAACAACCGCGGGGATTCACTGAGCGAAGGAGAAGGCGGCACAACTCACCCGTCTCATTTACCGACAGGGAGGTAAATGAGGTCGACTGGGCCGTAAGTCGAGGACTGGCTCTATGACGGAAGATTGAGGTCTGGAGGCCCATGAGGCTGTGCCCACCACCCAACCGAAGACCTTTCTCCTGTGTCACCCCGCAAAAACCCCACAACTCGTTCCTTCCCTCCAACCCCCGTTCTGGTTCTTCCTTCAACCCACAAACGGAGGATCAACAGTCCTCGCTGAGCGACCCACATTTGAGAGACGCGGGGGACGATGGACTATCATCCAGCCCCTTCCCAATCAGGCCCATCGTCCTCTCCAAGCAGGGTCAGGCCTGCTCATGTTGCATCACAATTGCCCAGCAGGAGTTACCGGGCGTTCTAGAATGTTCCCCGGGGGGGGGGATTAAGGCTGCCTTGCAGGGAGGTCGTCGGCTTCTCGGGATCGAAGGTTTAAGCAGGTGCGACTTCAACTCCCAGAATTCACCCGGGTTTGTAAGGTTTCAGAGGGAAGGACTTCCGCTCTCAGAATCCCCAGCCGGGATACTTTAGGAGGGGAGGACTCCAACTCCCAGAATCCCCCAGTTGGCTATGCTTTAAGAGGGGAGGACTCCAACTCCCAGAAATCTTTTCTGACGGGCGTTTCCAGGTGAAGGAACCCCAAACTTGAGCCCGCTCAGAGGTTGCACCCAGCAAGGAGGGGTTCCACCACAAATGCGCGAACGACAAAACTGCGCCTGACTAAACCGCGGTGACAAAACCGCGCCGACGAATGAGCGCTGAAGCGCGCCGACAACAGCACGCTGACAGAAGCGCGCTGTAACCTTAACCCTAAACCAATCCCTAAACCAAACCCTAACCCTAAACCTTACCTTAACTTAAATCGCGCTTCTGTCAGCGCGCTTTTGACATCGCGGTTTTAGCGACGCGGTTTTGTCGGCGCGGTTTTGTCGGGTCACGGCAAGGAGGTTGGGTGACAAGAGGCGGAAACTCAACGGACAGGCGGAGAGCACCGAGGCCGTTACCTGAGGTCCCTGGGTGGGGTCTGAGCACCTGGCCGCCCCATGGAGAGGCCGTTGTGCAGGTCGATGCCGTCTTCTTCCAGCTCCCCCTCCTCCAGCTCCCCTTCCTCCAACTCCCCCTCCTCCAGCTCTTCACTTCGGAGGGGCTTGGGGAGGGGGCTGTGCTCCAGGGGCTGCACAGGGTCTTCGGGCTCCATCCGTCGCCAGCAGGTCGAGAGGTCGGCCAGGGAAGGGCCGGATTTGGAGCGCCAGTGGCTTTCGGCAAACCACTTCTTCTCGGCGCAGCCCAGCTGCTCGGCCAGAATCCGGTACTTGGCGGCGTCGAAGAGCTCGTTTCGGGGTCCCAGAAGCCCCCATCCCTGGAGTGGGGGGAGGCAGAAGAAAGAGGGAGGGAAAGAAGGGAAAAGGGGAGAGAAAGGAAGAGGAAGAGAGAAAGGAGGGAGAGAAAGAAAGGTGGGAGAAAGGAAGAGGGAGAGGGAAGAGGGGGTGAGAGAAAGAAAGTAGGGAAGATGGAGGGAGAGAAAGAAAGGAGGGAGGGAAGGAGAAAGGGGGAAGAAAGGAAGAGGGAGAAGGAAAGAGAGGGAGAGAAAGAAAGAAAGATGGAGGGGAGGAAACAAAGGAGGGAGGGAAGGAGAAAGGGGGAGAAAGAAAGAGGGAGAAGAAAAGGGTGGGAGAGAAAGAAAGAAGGAGGGAAGGAGGGAGAGAAAGAAGGGAGGGAAGGAGGGAGAGAAAGAAAGAAAGGAGGGAAGGAAGATGGAGGGAGAGAAAGGAGGGAGGAAAGGAGAAAGGGGGGAGAAAGGAAGAGGGAGAGGGAAGAGGGGGAGAGAGAAAGGAGGGAGGGAAGGAGAAAGGGAGGAGAAAGGAAGAGGGAGAGAAAGAGAAAGAAAGGAAGGAGGGAAGGAGAAAGGGGGGAGAAAGGAAGAGGGAGAAGGAAAGGGAGAGAAAGAAAGGAGGGAAGGAGGGAGAGAAAGAAAGAGGGAGGAATGAAAGAAATTACTTTGGACGGCACAACAGAGGACAAGCTAGGTGGACATAAGCTTCTAGGTCCTGGGTTCTCTTTGAGTTTGGTGGTTTTCTTGCTGACGTTTCGTGACCCAACTAGGGAACAACATCAGTGCTAGAAGGGAGAAGGAGTTTGTGGGGAAGAGGAGAAAGATGAGGAGGAGGGACGATGATGATGTTCTCTGCTTGGTGATTTTTTTACAGACATCTCATGATCCAACTACGGAACATCATCAGTATTACAAGGGAGGGAGGCTTGCAGGAGGAGGAGGAGGAAGAAGAAGGAGGAAGAAGGAGGAAGGACTGTGGGGTGTTCTCTTAACTTGGCAGTTTTCTTGCAGACGTCTCATGACCCGACTAGGAAACACCATCAGTGTTAGAAAGGAGGAAGGATTGAGAGGAGGAGGAGGAGGAGGACTGTGGTTTCCTTGCAGGCGTTTCCTAAACAAACAACAGTCTCCTCCTCCTCCCTCCTCCTCCTAACAGGGATGATGTTCCCTAACTGGGTCATGAGACGTCCGCAAGGAAATGAAACTACACAACGGTGGCCCGTTGGGATCCTTCCCGTTGTTAATTGTTCCCGCGACCTTCGAGTGCCGCTAAAAGGAAAAACCTTGACCCCCCCTCCTAGAAGGGGTGTGGGTGCAAAACCCACCCCGAAATTCCCACCTTGAAGAGCTGGCAAGCGGCGGCGGCCGCCTGTCTCTCCGCGTCAATCTTCTTGGTCCCATATCCTTCCACTTCCACATTTTTGGGCCACTTGATGAGCAGCGTGACTTTCTGGTGGGGGGAGAGGAAGAGCCAGGCCTGAGTCATTTGCCCTCCGCTTACGACCGCGACGGAACCTCCCCGTTGCGGTCGCTAAGCGGGGCACCGGAAACCGCCAAGCAAACTACCGTACATTGTTGAGTTACAAAGCGCCACATTGCAGTCGTTAAGTTGTCAGAGAAAAGCGGTCGAGCAAAAGTATCCGTCCATCCTCCAGTTAGGACAGCGTCTCTCAACCTTGGCGACTTTTAAGTCCTGCCCACTTCAAGCCCAGCTGGCTGAGGGGATTCTGGGAGTTGAAGTCCACAGGACTTAAAAGTCACCAAGGTTGAGAAACCTTGGCGACTTTTAGAAACAATTGAGAAACAATTGGGGAGCATCCATTGTTGACAACAATGGATGCTTCCCCAATTGTAGTCGTTAAGTCGTGATGGAAAATTGTTAAGGAAATTATCTTTAGTCCCCCCCCACTTGTCATTAATTCAGGGCAGAAAGCGATCAAGCAAACTCGCCCATCCTTGATTTATGACCATCATGGGAGTCTCCCCATTGCGCTCATTAAGTCGTTACAGAAAGCACTCAAATTACAAAGCAGTTCATCCTCGGCTTATGACTTTAATGGAGGTTGCACACTGCAGTCGTTAATCCGTGTTAAAAGAGCCTTATTTTAAGGCCTTTCTTGCCACGATTGTTAATTGAATCACTGTCAATACAGATAGTACTCAACTTACAAGAGTTCATTTAGTGACTGGTCCAAGTTATGTCCCTGGAAAAAAAGGGATTAACCCAACCGTTTCCATGTCACGTGATTTGCATTCGGATGCTCGACAACCAACTGATATGCACGACGGATGTAACGTCCTGGGATCAACACACCCCCGTTTTGCAACCTTCTGACAAGCAAAGGGAAAACCAGATTCACTTAACGACCTTTTGCCATTTAACAAAGGTGGCCAGGAAAGTCGTAAAAACAAACAAATTTCTGACTCAACAAAATAAATTCCTGTCTCAATTGGCGTCGTATGTTGAAGACTCTTTGAAACAAAGTCGTGAAAGTGAATCTGGCTTCCCCCCCCCACACCCGGGGCCTTTACTCATCAGGAGGTTGTGAAATGGGGATCACAGGATTTCCCCCGCACCCCACCTCGGGATGCTCTGATGGTCGTAAAGAGGAGTTGGTTGCCAAGCATCGGAATTTCGATTCCTCGACCGCAGGGACACCGAAGTCTCAAAAACTGACAAGAATTTTAATTTTTTTCCCTAACTTTGGTCACGAAGTGAACCATCGTAAGTTAAGGACTACCTGGATCCTTGGGTTTCTGCAGATAGGAAATCTAACCAGGGCTTTGCACCTTGGTTAAATTTCCTTTTTTTAAAGGAAAAAAAGGAAAGTCAAATTGAATTTTTTTAAAAAAATACCTTTTTTCGCGGCCCGTTGGAATGGATGTAGATTAATTTGTCTCTGGCATGGGAGATACCGAGGGCTCGTCCGATGACGCTGTTGAGAAGGTTTTTCGGCTGCGGGAATTCCTTCAGCAAATCTCTGGTTTCTGCCGTAAAAACAGGACAAGGAGGTTGTGAATGGAACCTGACAACCCGTCGATCGGAAATGTACCGCAATGGGGTAGTTTTTTCCTCAGCTTGGCAATGCAATCTTCCAGCGGTCCAGAAGTGGAAACCAACTGCAGAAACTCAGGATGTCCTTTGTTAAGCAAGGTTGGTGTATGTGTGTGTGTGTGTGTTTTCCTTGCAGAAGTTTTGGGACCCAACTAGGGAACGTCATCAGGGCTAGAAGGAGTGGGGGTTTGTGAAGAGGAAGAAAAGGGGGGAAGGGGAAGGAGGGACTGTGGGGTCTTAATAATGTCCGAGCTGGGGGGCTTTCTTGCAGACATTTCATGATCTAGCCCTTCATGGTATTGGACCTGGGTACTTGAGAGACCGCCTGCTGCCAATTACCTCCCAAAGACCCGTCAGATCTCACAGGGTCGGCCTCCTCCGGGTTCCGTCCACCAGCCAATGCCATCTGGCTACTACCCGGGGGAGGGCCTTCTCTGTGGCAGCTCCGGCCCTTTGGAATGAACTCCCCATGGAGATCCGGACCCTCACCTCTCTCCAGGCCTTCCGGAAAGCCGTCAAAACCTGGCTGTGCTGGCAGGCCTGGGGTTGATGAGTTCCCCTCTCCTCTCGACTGGTATGGCTGTGTGATTTTCGTGTATTTTAATTATGTGTACTGTTGTTTATGTTCCCTTTCCCCTTTGAGTTGTTCGCCGCCCTGAGTCCCCACTGGAGAAGGGCGGCATACAAATAAACCAAATACTAATACTAATACTAATCTAGCTAGGTAACATGCTCAGTGGTGGAAGAATGGAGTTTTTGGAGGCGAGGAGGAGGAAGGGGAGAAGTGAGTGAGTCAGTAGGGAAGGAAGGACTGTGGGGGTGCTTGATGTTTTCTGAGCTTGGTGATTTCCTTGCAGACGTCTCATGACCCCAACTAGGGAACATCATCAGTGCTAGGAGGGAGGGGAGTTTCTAGAGGAGGAGGAAGAAGAAAATGAAGAAGAAGAGGAGGGGGAGGGATTGTGAGATCCTTAGTGTTCTCTGAGCTGCGTTGTTTCCTTGCAGACGTCTCATGACCCAACTAGGGAACATCATCAGTGCTAGGAGGGAGGACTCTGGGTTCCTTGGTTCTCTCTGCGCTTCGGTGCTTTGTTGCAGACGTCTCATGACCCCCACTAGGGAACACTCTCAGTGCTAGAAGGGAGGGGAGTTTCTAGAGAGGAAGAAGACGAAGAAGAGGAGGAAGGGGAGGGATTGTGAGGTCCTTGGTGTTCTCTGAGCTGGGTTGTTTCCTTGCAAACATCTCACGGCCCAAATAGGGAACATCATCAGTGCTAGGAGGGAGGGGAGTTTCTAGAGAGGAAGAAGAAAATGAAGAAGACGAAAAAGAGGAGGAGGGATTGTGAGGTCCTTAGTGCTCTCTGAGCTGGGTTGTTTCTCTGCAAACGTCTCTTGACCCAACTAGGGAACATCATCAGTGCTGGAAGGGAGGGGGATTGGAAGATCACAGTCTGATTCCCCAATAGCTGTGCAAGGTCAATGGCCAAAGTGCTGAAGGCCTCACAGCTGAGGTGGGCGGGGGGACAGTTCCCAGCAGGCCTTAGAGCCCCACAACCCAGTAATGGCGGTCAAAATCCCCCCCTCAGCCGAAAGGGGCTGCTTGGGAGCCCCCTCCCCACACCTACCGCCCCCTCTTTTCCCAGAGTCTCTGGGCACAGAGCCCCCCTCGATCCTGGCCCCCAAAGGGAGAGAACGAGACCCCCCCATCACTTACCCCGAGGATACCTCCCCCCTCCCTGGGGACCCTTCCCCACTTACCCCGGGGGAGCTTCGGGGGGCAGATCCGGAGGCTGGCGCCTTCCTCGCCCTCCCGGCCCATCTCTGCTTCCCGGATCCCTTCCTCCGCTTCCTCCGGCCCGGCCACGCGGGTGTAGCAGCGGGACCGCCAAGGGCCCACCAGGCCGGGGGCTCCCGTGAGGCCTCCGCCGCGCAGGAGCCCCCGCAAGAGCCGGCAAGGGACCGCCATGCGGAGAACGAAGGAGCCGGGGCAGCGAGAGGGAGGCCAGAGCGTCGCGCGAGGAAGGAGACGAGAGGAAGAGGCTCCGGCGGGCAGGGAAAGCGCGGCCGGAGCGTCCGCGGAGGAGGTGAGAGGGAGCGCCCCCAAGCGGTGCCAGGCGGAGCGCAGGACGGAAGAGGGGGGAGACGAAACGCCGGCAGAACGTCCGCGGACGGGTTGATGACAGGAAGCGGCTACGATAGGCGGGGCTCGGCCAGAAGGCCCGCGAAGGAGAGGGAGCGCCCCCGCGCGTCGCCAGGCCGAATGGCAGGCGAGAGAGAGCAGCTAGAGCGTCCGCAACGGGCGATAGCGATGAGAGGGAGCGGCTCCGGAGCGCGGGGAGAAAGCGGCCAGAATCGGCAGCGGGGGAGATGAGAGGGAGCGCCCTAGCGCGGCGCCAGGGAGAGCTCAAATTAGACGGGAGAAAAGAGAGCTCGGCCAGAGAGTCTGCGACGAGAGAGACCAGCGCCCCCCCGCGGCGCACGACAAAGTGAGGAACTCCAGGGGAAGTGAGAATATGGCCAGAGCGTCCGCAAGGAAGGAGACGAAGGGAAGGGTGCCCCCTCGCGGCTCCAGTCGGACAGGCTTTTCAGCGCCGCCGCAAGAGCCGCAATACCTCAATGCAGGGAGCCCTTTAACGCTGGGGAACCTCATTAGGCCCAGAAGGGAGGATGTTGTAGCCTAGATGGGTCATGAGACGTCTGCAAGAAAACCCACCCAGTTCAGAGAGCACCAAGGACTCCACTATCTATCTATATTCCTTCCTTCACACATTACTGATGACATTCCCTAGTAGGGTCATGAGACGTCTGCAAGGAAAACCCCAAGGTTAGAAATCATCAAGGACCGGGCAGTCATTGTCTGGCTGGGGAATTCTGGGAGTTGAAGTCTTAAACGTTGGGAAACCACATTCTAAGGCAGAGGTCCCCAAACTTGGCAACTTTAAGACTTGTGGACTTCAACTCCCAGAATTCTCCAGCCAGCTCGCTGGCTGGAGAATTCTGGGAGTTGAAGTCCACAAGTCTTAAAGTTCCCAAGTTTGGGGACCTCTGTTCTAAGGCAATACAAATTGATAGGTTGAGCTTCATATCTGCCAGTCTGCAATTCTGAGAAGGCTAACTAGGAACAATGGGAGTTGCAATCCAACCCACTAAGCAGCATGTGAAAATGCTCAACCTTGATCCTGAAGCATTCCAATCGCTTTCCGTTTAGGATTGGCGTCAGGGACGTCAAAAATTCCCAAAACTTGCCATTAGCCAGTGGAACGACTTGCCACCAGAACGACTTGCCATTGGGTGGAGGCTTTTAAGAAGAGATTGGACAGGCACTTGTGTGAAATGGTATAGGTCTCCTGCTTGAGCAGGGGGTTGGACTAGATGACCACTGAGGCCCCTTCCAACTCTGTTATTATTCCATGATTCTGTAAGATCTCCAGCTTGAGCAGGGGGCTGGACTAGATGACCTCTGAGGTCCCTTCCAACTCTTGTTATTATTCCATGATTCTGTAAGATCTCCTGCGTGAGCAGGGGGCTGGACTAGATGACCACTGAGGCCCCTTCCAACTGTTATTATTCCATGATTCTGTAAGATCTCCTGCTTGAGCAGGGGGCTGGACTAGATGACCTCTGAGGTCCCTTCCAACTCTTGTTATTATTCCATGATTCTGTAAGATCTCCAGCTTGAGCAGGGGGTTGGACTGGAAGACCTCCGAGGTCCCTTCTATTCTAAGGATTTTTACACGCTTCTGGCTCGAACGAACTCTTACCTCTTCTACATGAATTCAGGGAGAACATCTCTGGCAGACCGAAATGATCCAGTTCCTGGGTGGGAAAGGAAGAGAGGAGATAAATTTTCAGTCAGTCAGTCGAATACGTTCTGGAAAGCAGGACAATTGTGTCACAATTCTCCAAGAAAGGTTTTAAAAATCAAGAAAGAGTGAGAGAGGATATCCAAGGGCCCATGCATACACCGGTGGTTGTCCTCGATTTATGACAATCCGTTTAGTGACCATTCGAAGTGAAAAAAAACCTAGAGCTGAGGGGAGTGTACAGGAAGTCCTCGATTTATAACTATCCATTTAGCGACTGTGGGAAAAGGAACCTAGGGCCCTTGGTCAGGCTGATGCCCGCTGCACTGTCCCTGTGGTCAAAATTGCGACTGACTTGTACTTACGACGGTTGTGGGGGGTCACGGGGGTCAGGTGATCCTCCTTTTGTGACCTTTCGTGACAGTCCAAGGAAAGCCCAATTCGCTTAACAAACACTGGCCGAACTTAACCGCTGGATGATTCATTTAATAACGGGGCGGGGACAGCCAGGTTGTAAAACGGGTCAAATCCAGGATAAATTCAGCAAGAATAAATCTTTACCTACTCAAGTGGTTGGGGCGGCCTACAGGTGGCGCTCTCGCCTCACAATATGAATTCAATCCTAGGGAGATATTTCTCTCTCTGGGCCCGTTTAGAACATAATCTGCGGAATATTATTCCGCACTGGCGAAAGGAAGGGCATCCGTCCAGTAAACACTCTGCTAGCTCCATCCGGGTTGCCTGGACTCCATCCCGCAAGGGATTATGGGGTCAAATGATGATGAATCTTAAAAAGCCCTACGCCACATGCGGGCCCATATCACAGATGGGTACAACTGAGGTTCAAAGGAAGGAGTAGTACCGCTTTGTAAACCTTTAGTTAAGGCCTCACCTGGATTACTGCAGCCAGTTGCGGTCGCCAAGAGGTTGAGATTTTGGGAAAAATGTGGAGAAGAGCAACTAAGAGGATTTAAACTCAGCAGTGGTCTCCAACCTTGGCAACTTTAAGACTTGTGGACTTCAACTCTGGGAGTTGAAGTCCACAGGTCTTAAAGTTACCAAGGTTGGAGACCACTGGATTAAAGGACCAGAGATTAAAACATACAAAGAACGGTCGCGGGATTTGGGTTTGGCCAGTCTGGAGAAAAGAAGGATGTGATAAAATCCTTCCGGTAGGAGGGAAGGAAGGAGAGAAGAAAGGAGGGAAGGAAGGAGGGAATGTAGGAGAGAAGGAAGGGGGGAAGGAAGGAGGAAAGGAAGGGGGGAAGGAAGGAGAGAAGGAGAAAAGAAAGGAGGGAAGGAAGGAAGGAGAGAGGGAAGGAAGGAAGGAAGGAAGGAGAGAAGGAGGGAAGGGGAAGGAAGGAAGGGGAGTAGGAGAGAAGAAACGAGGGAAGGAAAGAGGGAGGGAGGGAAGAAGAAGTAGGACCGTTGTAAGATAAGATGGATCTATGGGATGTTAAGAAAGCAATCTTCAAGTATATTGTCAACAGTAGGGAAAAATTGTTATAAATACATATTATTAATAACAGTTATGAGATCATATAATTGTGAATGTATATATGAAATTGATAAAATAAAATAAAATTTTAAAAAAATCCTTCCGGTATTTGTGGGGCTGCCCTGAAGAGGGGGATCCACTTATTCTCCAAAGCACCTGCGGGCGGGACAAGGAACAACGGATGGAAACTAATCGAGAAGAGAAGCAAGCTGGAATTAAGGAGGAATTTCCTAAGAGGGAGGACGATTCGCCAGTGGAACTGCTTGCCACCGGAAGTTATAAGGGCTCCCATCGCTGGAAGTTTTTTAAAAAAGAGATTGGATGGCCATTTGTCTGCAAGGGTGTAAGGGTTTCCTGCTTCACAAGGGGGCTGGGCTAGATGACCTCTGGCGTCCCTTCCAACTCTATCATTCTGATTCTATAAGGGTCTCCTGCTGGAGCCGGGGTCAGGCTAGATGACTTCCAGGGACTCTTCCAAATCTATTATTTTCAAGGGGGTCTCCTGCTTGAACAGTGGGTTGGACTAGAAGACCTCCAGATCCCTTCCAACTCTGTGATTCTGTAAGTGTCTCCTGATGGAACCATCAAAACCTCTGGTGGGAAACTGTTCCACCGGTGAATTTTCATCACTGTTAGGAAGTTTCTCCTTGCTTCCAACCATTGTTTCCCATCTTGCCTTTGGAGAACAGGTGGACCCCATCTTCTATGTGGCAGCCCCTCAAATTCTGGAATGCTATTATGCTCCCCCTACTCCTCCTTTACTATAGCTTGGGCATACTCCGTTTCTGCAGCTATGTTTTGGACTCCAGGCCTTTCATCCTCTTAATTGCTCTTCTCTGCAGTTTTTCCAATGTCTCAACTTATATATACAGAGGAGAGAGAGGGGGGGAAAGGAGAGAGCAGGAGGAAGACAGGGGAGGGTAGAGAAAGAGGGGTGGGGAGAGGAGAGAGAGGGAAGGTTCTCCAAAACTCGAGGCATCATTCAGATTCCTGCAGCAAACACCTTCCATGCAGGAAACTGAGGCAGGAGTCGTGCCTGAGGTGGGATCCCAACCCATCCCATCATTTTACTCCGGAGAAGAAGAGAACTGCAAATTGTGTTTATAACAGTCGTCAAACCCAGATTAAAAATCCCAGATGACAGAAAATGCACACACATACAAACACACACACCTGTGTGTTTGTGTGTCAGTGGATGGATGGATAGATGTACAGTTAGAAAGATAATAGATTAGATACGGCTAGACAGATAATGATAGCTAGGTGGATGGATAGATACAGATGAGAGATTATAATTGCATAGATAGATAGATAGATAGATAGATAGATAGATAGATAGATAGATAGATAGATAGATAGATAGATAGATAGTATTTAGTATTTAATAAATTTATAGGCCGCCCAATCCCAAAGGACTCCGGCCGTTTGGTAGGTAGGTAGGTAGATAGGTAGATAGGTAGGTAGATAGATAGATAGATAGATAGATAGATAGATAGATAGATAGATAGAAGGTAGGTAGGTAGGTAGGTAGATAGATAATGAAAGAAAGAGAGAAAGAGGGGGAGAGACAATGATAGATAGATAGATAGGTAGGTAGGTAGGTAGGTAGGTAGGTAGGTAGGTAGGTAGAGATAGATAGATAGATAGAAAGATAGATAGATAGATAATGAGAGAAAGGGGGGAGAGAGACAATGAGAGATAGAGGTAGATAATGAGAGAAAGAAATAAAGGGTGGGAGAGACAATGATAGATAGATAGATAGATAGATAGATAGATAGATAGATAGATAGATAGATAGATAGATAGATAGATAGATAGTATTTAGTATTTAATAAATTTATAGGCCGCCCAATCCCGAAGGACTCCGGCCGTTTTGTAGGTAGGTAGGTAGGTAGGTAGGTAGGTAGGTAGGTAGGTAGGTAGGTAGGTAGGTAGGTAGATAGATAGATAGATAGATAGATAGATAGATAGATAGATAGATAGATGATAGATAGATGATAGATAGATAGATAGATAGATAGATGATAGATAGATAGATGATAGATAGATAGATAGATAGATAGATAGATAGATAGATAGATAGATAGATAGATAGATAGGTAGGTAGGTAGGTAGGTAGGTAGGTAGGTAGATAGATAGATAGATAGATAGATAGATAGATAGATAGAACGTGCTGGAATAAATTCGGCAATATTTCAGCACTGGGATAACGACCATGCTGAGCTTCTGTTGTCAAGAGGTTGTTCAGCTTTCCTTGCTAGATTGGATTTTGACAAGCGTTTGGCTTTCGCCAATCCCATGTGCGCGATTAGAAATGGTATCCCTCGCATATTTCTGAAAACTTAAAACTCGGTGGGAACTTTTCTCTCAACCCGGTTGGTGTGTTTGTGTGTGTTTGCGTGTGTAAACTGATACTCTGCTAATGGCCTACGTGGAGTCCTTGGGGGGGCTCTTCGCACTTGGGAGGTTTTCAGGTAGACGTTTTGTGACCCAACTAGGGAACGGCTTCAGGGTTGGAGGGGAGAGCGGTTTGAGCAGGAGGAGGGTGGGGAGGAGGAGGAGGAGAAGATGGAGAAGAAAGAGGAGGCAGAGGATAAGGAAGAGGAGGAGAAAGAGGAGGAGAAGGCACAGAAAGTAGGAGGAGGAAGAGAAATATGGTGGAGGAGGAGGTGAGAAGGAAGAGATGAAGGAAGAGGAGGAAGAGAAGAATGAGCAGCAAGAGAAGGAGGAGAAGGTAAGAAGGGAAGGAGATGACGACCAAGGCCTCCTTGGTGCTCTTTGAATGTGATGGTTTCCTTGCAGACGTTTCATGACCCAACTAGGTAATGTTATCATTGATACAAAAGAGAGGGTTTTTTCTGTTTATAAACAGTCCCCTCTAGCACTGAAGAGGTTCCCAAGTGGGGTCAAGAAACGCCTTCAAGCAGAGTATCAAACTCTCACAAGCCTCCTCCCCCTCCCTCCACTCTTTAATCACCGATGATATTACATAGCTGGGTCAAGAAAAGTTTGCAAGAAAACCAGGAAGTTCAGAGAGCAACCACCATCCTTTCCCCTCTTCCTCTCCACAACCTCCAGTCTCTTTGAACCCTGATGATGCTATCTAGTTGGGTCATGAGACGTCTACAAACCCCCCCCCCCACACACACACCAAGTTCAAAGACCACCGCACAGAATTTCAATTAACAGAAGAAGCTCACGGTGGAAGGGTGGGGTCCTGGGTGATTTCTGGGCTCATTTTCTGGTAGACCTCTAACAAGCCAACTAGGGAACGGTCATCAGGGCTTAAGACATACCAAACTGAACCAATTACCCCTAAATGCAGATCCCAGCAGGTGCAGAGTTCAAACCTCCCCTTCCAAATCAGTTATGGGGTCTTTTCATATTCTAGCAAGCCCCCCCCCATATCAGCCTTCTTTGCCCTCAGCCAATTCCCAAATGCACTCCCACCTCCCTCTTCTTCAAACCCAAATTCCCCCTTATTAGCAACCTAAAGGGGCCAGGGGGGGGGGTCTGGCCCAAAACATGGGTTATGGAACCCGTTCCTCTTTCAGCGAGCCCCGTATCCAATATCAACCCCCACAAAAAATGAATAGCAGCCCCCTCCCACAAAAGAAGACAAGCCAGAGGTCCTCCCCCCCTTCCCACCAAATAATTCATGGGACCCCTTCATCTTCCAGACAGCCCCCCTCCTCAGCCACCAGCCCCCCCTTCCCCAAATGCAACCCCGCCCCAACCCGCCTTTTGCAAACGCAGCTCCCCCGTTTCAGCAGCCCCTCCGCCCGCCCCCCTCCCCAAATCAATTCATGGGACCCTTTCATCATCCAGCAGACCCACCCAATATCAGCCGCTCTCCCAGACAGAGCCCCTTCCTCTGCCTGCAAAGCCCCCCCCCTAGAAAGAACGGAAAGCCCCCTCCCCAAAATAAGACCTAATTCATCATTCAGCCAGCCCCCCCCGCCAATATTAGACACCCCCGCCACCCCTTTAAGGAGGGGAATTTGAGGGCCCCACAATCCTCCTACCTCGCCCCCCGCCCAGGAAAGACCCAGGCCCGGCCTCCCCCTCCCATCCCGCCCCCTCCCGCGCAGACGGACCCCCCCCCTCCCAAGCCACAATGGCGGCGTCTGCGGCCTAGCCCTCCCTCAGGCCCGAAACAAGGCCCACCGACCTCCTTTCCCACCGCGGGCTCTGCAGCGAGCGAGGCGCCGGGCGAGCGGAGGCGGCGCGCCGGAGTACAGTCTCTGGCCGGCCGGTGCGCTGCTTTCCTTCCCCCGCCCCCCCGCCACTCCAAGGGCGCCGGGACTACGACTCCCGACATGCCTCACGACGCGCGTTGACGTCGGCGTAAGAGGCGGCTGGCTGCTCTTTATCCCACCCCTTATATAGGATGCCGAGAACTACGATCGTCATGACTACAATTCCCGGGATGCTTCGCGGCGCGCCTTCACACTCTCGAAGGGAGGGAAACGAATGGGAAGGCCCTGCTTTCCCCTCATAAGACGCGCATGCCTCGCGGCGAACATTGACTTTGGGGTTAGGGCGGCGCTCCGTTTCCCCCCCTTGCATTCAAAAGACGCCAGGACTACAACTCCCAGCGGGCAGCGAGGCGCGCGTTAACGTCGGCGTATGGACGGTGCGCCGCTAGGAGCGCAGGGCTGGCGCTCTCCTTTTTTCCCCTCTCTTCCATTCAAAGGACGCCAGGACTACGACTCCCGGCATGCCAAGCGACGGCCGTGAACGTCGCCGTGATGGCGGGGCAATCTCTTTTTTTTTTCCCCACTTCCATTCAAAGGACGCCAGGACTACGACTCCCGGCATGCCAAGCGGCGAGCGTGAGCATCGCCGTGATGGCGGAGCAGGCTCTTTTCCCCCCCCCCTCCCCACTTCCATTCAAAGGACGCCAACACTACGATTCCAGGCCGTCTGGGAGCCGCCTGATGACGTCACCGAAAAACAGGACGCTGCTTTGCGCCTGCCCGTCTTACAAGACGTCAGGACTACAATTCACGGCGTCCCTCGCGTCGTCGGCGTCCGACCGGGAAGCGGAGGGGTGGGCGTGGCCGACTGCTGCTAGGCGACGGAGCACGCCGGCAGAGGGCGGAGCCGCGCCAAGGGGGCGGGGACAGGAAGGCGGAGCCACCGGCGGCCGGTAAGTCGAGCGAGGCTTCGCCGTTGAGGTGCGGCTGGTCAGGCTGAAGTCCGTTAGGTCGAGCTCCGGATTACTGCCTTCTCCTTGGCCTTGCATGAGGGTCGGGCAGGGCGGGGCAGGAGGGAGAAGGGGGATATTTTGTTTCGTTTTATGGTGACCTTTCAGCCCGTCAGATTCCACAGGTAGTCCTCGACTTACGGCTGTTCGTTGAGTGACGGTCCGAAGACCCAGCGGCCTTGAAACAAGGACCCCAGGACCCCTTTTAAAGACTTAAGTACCATTTTTCACACTTAGTGGCCATTTCTCACACTTAAGGACCATTTTTTTTCACTCTGAGACAGTTTTCACACTTAATGACCGTTTTACACACTTTTTCACACTTAACTATTTTCAACACTAATGTTTCACTCTGAGCACCCTTTTTTCACACTTTACCATAATTTTTCCACATTTCACGTTAATTTTTTTACACTTAACTATTTTCCACACTTGACCGTCTTTCACATTTAACCACTTTCCCCCCACTTCATTCCTGTTTTTTACACAACGTCCATTTTTTTTCATAGTGACCGACCATATTTTCACACTTAATGACCCTTGCAGCATCACGCTTACTCACAGGATCACAATTGCAGCATCCCAACGTCAGCTGATCCTCTTTTTGCAACCTTTGGACAAGTAGGAAGCCTGACTCACTTAACAACCATAGTACTAATTTCACAATGCAAGGCAAATAATGGCATCCAGCGGGGGCTGCATTCTCCGAAGAAATGTTTCGCTCAACAACAGAAACATGGAGCACAATTGCTGTTGTAAATCGAAGATTACCTGTATTTCTCAGGTCTGGCCATTTCTGACGGTTGAACTCCAACTCCCAGAATTCCCAGGCTTCAGAGATTCCGGGAGCTGTAATCCACCCATCCGAACGAACCCAAAGTTGTGAACCACCTCTGTACATTAATGCCTGTGTTAATTTTGATCCCGATATGTTTTTAGTGTGGGAATTTTGGTTTGAAATCTGCCCTTATTTGTCAATTCTCTTATTCCAGGTTGAGGGTGCAAACACATCTTGCTTGAAAATGATCTGCTGGGGGTGTTTGATCAAGTCCAGGAAGGAGGAGTTGAAGATGAAGGTAAGGGGCTTGTTGGATAGTTGGCCTTGGAGACAAAATATTATTTTATTTTACATGTGTGTGTGTACCTGTATGTATATATGCATATATGTATACATATATACATTCATATGTGTGTGGGTGTTATCTATCTACTGGTATCTGTCTGTTTATCTCTATGAATCTAGGACATGGTGGCTCAGTGGCTAAGATGCTGTGCTTGTCAGAAAGATCGGCGGTTCGAATCCCTAGCGCTTCGTAATGGAGTGTGCTCCCGTTATTTGTCCCAGCTTCTGCCAACCTAGCAGTTCGAAAGCATGTAAAAATGCAAGTAGAAAAAAATAGGAATCACCTTTGGTGGGAAGGTAACAGCGTTCTGTGCCTCCTTTGGCGTTGAGTCATGCCAGCCACATGACCAGTCTTTGGAACGGAAATGTCCCCTAGAGTCGGGAACGACTAGTACATATGTGTGAGGGGAACCTTTACCTTTTTATCTATGAATCTATCTATCTATCTATCTATCTATCTATCTATCTATCTATCTATCTATCTATCTATTATATATCATCTATCTATCTAACATTTAGCATCTCTATCTATCTTATGAATATACCAGAGGTGGCATTCAGCAGGTTCTGACCAGTTCTGGAGAACCAGTAGCGGAAATTTTGAGTAGTTCGGAGAGCCCATAAACGCCACTTCTGGCTGCCCCAGTCCCCATCTATTCTCTGCCTCCTGAGTCCCAGCTGATCGGGAGAAAATGGGGATTTTGCAGTATCCTTCCCTGGCTATGCCCGCCAAGCCACGTCCACCAGGCCATGCCAGGCCCACAGAACCGGTGTTAAAACATTTTGAATCCCACCCCTGGAACATACCAGGGGTGGATTCCGGCTGCTGCTACTGCCGGTTTCCTCAGGGACGTGCTGTGCACGGACACATTTGATGCATGCTATGAAAACAAGATGGTGGCGCCAAGAGAACCAGTTTGGGGACATGACAGGCCGAGTTACTACCTACTTGGCCAAACTGGTAGGAACCCACCTCCCTCCCTCCCTCCCCCCCTGTCTGTCTGTCTGTCTGTATGTATGTGTATATGAATAGATCTATCATCTATATCTATCTATGAATTTATATCTATCATCTATCATTTATATTATCTATCTATATCTGTCTGAATCTATATATATTTATAATGTATGTGTTGTATTTGTGCTGACAAAAAACAAAAAGGGAACAGTAAAAATATTGGGTTTCTGTCTGGATGGTCTCTTGTGACGAGCCGATGGACAGAGAATGGAAGTAGTGATCTTCCTCCCATATTTGGGCATACCAGGGGTTGTGACTTTAAATATTTATTATTTATATATATATATATATATATATGTGTGTGTGTGTGTGTGTGTGTGTGTGTGTGTGTGTGTGTGTGTATGTATGTATGTGTTGCATTTGTGCTGATAAATAAAGGGAGACTAGTATAGATCTATTTCATGCTATTTAGCTCTCATCAGCTAGCCATACCCTTACTGGGATTTGAACCTGGGCTGTATTACATATTAGGCAGTTGTGTTAGCCACTAAGCCACAAGGTTCTCCTCCTTTATCAGCTATATATATGTGTGTGTGTGTATGTATGTATGTATGTGTGTGTGTGTATGTATGTATGTATGTATGTATGTATGTATGCCCATATTTGGGCATACCAGGGGTTGTGACTTTAAATATATACCTTTCACCCTGGCCTGGCTGATAAGGAGTCGAGCCCTGTAGCTCAATGGTTAACACATCTGCCTTAGAGGCAATAGAGCACAGGTTCGATTCCCAGCAAGGGTATGGCTAGCTGATGAGAGCTAAATAGCTTGAAATAGATCTATACTAGTCTCCCTTTATTTATTTATCAGCATAAATATAACAAATGTAACAAAAAGGCAACAGTAAAAAATATTGGGTTTCTGTCTGGATGGTCTCTTGTGACGAGCTGAAGGGCAGAGAATGGAAGTGTGACCTTCCTCCCATGTTTGGGCATACCAGGGGTTGTGACTTTAAATATAAATATATATATATATATATGTATGTATGTGTACCCCACCTATCTATATCATTTATCCTATGTATCTGTCTATATATCATCTATATTACCTATGAATCTGTAATTATCATCTAATTATATATCTACAGCAGCGGTGGGAATTAACTTACCTTCCCTACTGGTTTGCCAGTGTGAGCGTGCCCTCCTTCTGAAGGTCGTACATTACATTGGGGAGGGTGGGCAGAGCCTCCCGCAGCCACCGCTATCAGTTCGTCCGAATTGAATACCATCTCTGATGGAGTGTATATTATCCAAATATCTGAATCTATCTCTCTATCATCTATATTATCCATCTGAATCCATATCTACCCCGCCCCTCTCTCTTCATCCATCCATCCATCCACCACCCACCCACCTACCTACTTATCTACTTACTGGTAACTATGTATGCGCGTACAAATTCCATCGCTCTTATTTTTGGAAATCATTCAAAGCAACTCAAGTCAACGCAAATCTCCAACAGCCCTTCCTTCTCCTGTTTTCCCCATCACAACGGCCCTATGAGGTGGGTTGGGCAGAGAGAGAGAGAGAGAGAGAGAGAGAGAGAGACTAGTCCAAAGTCACCCCCCTCTCCAATCCAGTGGGCCCCTCCCTCCGAGGAGCCCTCGTCACTGTGTGAATGCCACTGGTGGTTTTCTTCTCCGTAGTTAGGCCCCGAGCCCTTTCCCCTATGGTGAGACACTAATTCCACTTCCCGCCCCAAAGAGCCTACTCTTAATAATAATCAGACTAGAACTGGAAGGGTCCTCAGAGGTCTTCTAGTCCAACCCCCTGTTCAAGCAGGAGACCTTAGACCACTTCAAACAAGTGGCTGTCCAGAGTCTTGTCTTAAAACCTCCAGTGTCGGAGCATCCACAATTTCTAGTACCAAGCAGTTCCACTGGTTAATTGTCCTACTGTTAGGAAGTTTCTCCTTCACTTCACTCCTCTCTTTGGTACATTTCCATCTGTTGTGCCTTCTGGTGCTTTGGAAAATAAGTTGGCTCTTCTTTGGGGCAGCCCCCCCAAATACTGGAATGGTGCTCTCATGTCCCCCCCCCTCCTCCTTTTTTTCTAGATTCCGTTATTTGTATATGTTTTAGTCTCCGGGCCTCTTAATCTTCTTAATTGCTCTTGCTGGGACTTTTCCCAAAGTTTCCACGTCTTTTTTTGTAACGTGGTGACCACATCACGGGATGCAGCATTCCAGGTGTGGCCCTTACTAAGGCTTTACAAAGCGGAGCTAAACCTTCCTGTGATTTTGACTTTATGCCTCTGTTTAGAAAGCCAAGGATTTAAGCTTTTTCGGCCACCGCCACACGTGGCCAGCCTTCAGGATTGTCCACTGGGACTCCAATGTCCATGTCACCCTTCCTGTTTTTCATGCCAGCTTTTGTCCTTTGCACCTTCGATAAGGAACCCCGAAACTGCCCCACCACACCTGTTGAACTTCCCTTTCAACCCGGGGATCCATCCGTCATCCTTCCATGCTCTTCCCACCGGGGGGGGGGGGGTCGGGGGCGCAGTGACATTAAGTGGGTCGGCTGATACCGAGGTGAAAGGTCGACGGAGCCTGATATCTCTATTGCTATTTGTTTTCGTCCATTTGCCCCCCCCCCCCATTTTACAACCTTTCTGGCCGTGGCTGTGAAGGGAATCCCTGCAGTGGTTAAGTTAGATACACATGGTCGTTAAGTGAACCGGGTGACTCCGATCGACTTGGCTGCAATGGTCGTAAGTGCGAAAAACAGCCCCCAAGTCCCTTTTGTTTAGGGCCGTCATCACTTGGAATGGTCGCTAAACGAACCGTTGTAATTCGAGGACGACCTGTTTTCTAATAGGATCAGAACTAATTGCCAAACATCTAAATTTCAATTGTCATCGCCTGATTTGGAAGACGGGTGTCCTCAACTTATAACCGGGAAAATTTCCGCTGCTAAGAGAGATGTGTGTTAAAATGCGTGTTGCCTGGGTGGTGAACTTTCTTGCCACCGTCGTTAAGTGAGTCCTTGCAGTTGTTCCAGTAAGATGGTCATTAAGTGAATCTAGGTGTTTGTTGGTCAGAAGGTCCCCGAAGGGGATCATGCGATCCTCGGATGTGAGGATATGAGTCCGTTGCCAAGTATTTGAGTTCTGATCACAGGATCACAATGGTCGTAAGTGTGAAAACCCCTTTTTGCATGTGCCATCGTAACTTGGAACGGTCGCTAAGCAAACTACCTGCACAGGTACTCCACGATGTACAACAGTTCATTTACTGAAACTTCCAAATTATGACAGCCCTCATAAAGGATTTTTTCACACTTAACGACCATCCCAGCATCTCCTTGGTCACGCGACCCAAATTCAGACGTTAGGCAACTGACTCACATTTACAACGGTCGCACAGTCCCAGGGTTTGCGTGATCCTCTTTGGCGGCCTTCTGGCAAGCTAGGTCGATGGGGAAGGCCCGATTCACTTAGTGACATAGTACCTTATTTTAACCCCTGCAAGGATTCACTTAAAGGACTGCAGGAAGAGATGTTGTAAAATGGGACAACCTCCCTTAGTCAATGTTTTCGCTTAACAGCATCAGTTTCGGGCTCAGTTGTGGTCGTAAGTTGAGGACTACCTGCATTCCTAAATCTTGGCCACTTTCAGAACTTTTTTTTTAAAAAACCAAAACCTCCGGGCATTTTCAGCTGCACATGCGCACAAGTGCGAAAAAAACGTAACCTTCCGCCGCACATGGGCCTTTGAAGTTATGAACCCCGCCCTGCCTTTCCGAAGAAGAAACACTGGGCATCTTCCACTGCACATGCGCAGAAATGCGAAGGAAGGGTGCTTTAAAAACTGCGGGCACCACCTGCCGCACATGCGTAGAAGTGCCAACCAAAGCGCCTACTCCCCCCCCCCGGCCTTTTTAAGGCGTCGTAAGAAAGTCAGGGCACCTTTCTCCGCACTTGCGCAACTTTAGGCGACGAAGGCACCGACTCTGCCCTTCTTACTTAAAGTTCCCATCGCGCACGCGCAGGGCGGCGTCTTTTTTACGGGTTTCCCCCCCCCTTCGTCGACGCACGCGCGGCGGTGGGGCGTTTTTTTTTTTCCCCTTCCTCTTCGTCGTCCGAACTCGGGCTAGGGCGGGCTGGTTTGGGCCCCGCGGCGCATGCGTGGTCGGGCGCGGGGCCTGCCTGGCATTGTCCCGCGCGCGCGCCAGCAATGGAGAGTCCCGGCCCGCCCTGAGGTAATTTTTTTTTTTTTGGCGCCAGTAATGGCGGCCGCTGAGGCGGCTGAGGCGACTTTTCGTCGTCGCCGGGCTTCTTCCCGAACCCGCCAAGCCGTCCTTTGGACCCGGGCTCGGAGCCTTTGCCGTCGGCTCCGGGCTCTGCAAGGCCAGCAGGTGGAACGGCATGTCCGTCAGCAGCTGAACGGCTTGGTGGGCCGAAGCCGGGCGCGGCCTGGTCGGAGCGGCGGCGGGGCCGAGCTGAGGCGGCTGGCGGCCGAGGCTCAAGCCCGGCTCCGGGCGGCCCAGCGGGGCTGCGACTCGGACGCCACGGAGAGCGCCTCGGCCGCCTCCTCTTCTTCCTCCTCCTCCTCGTCTTCCTCCTCGTCCTCGTCCTCTTCTTCGTCTGGCTCCTCCTTCGGGAACTCCTCGTCCTCCTCCTCCTCGTCGTCCCCCTCTTCCTCAGACAGCGAGGGCCCCGAGCCGGGCCCCGGACTCCGATGCAACGCCGGGGTGGGGTGAGTCTCTCCTCAGGGCTGGTCTTGGGGGAGGGGAGGATGGTTTCCACGGGCCTGGAGGGGGTGTAACACCTGTAGAATGGGGAGTGTGTGTTTGTGTTTAAGACTTTAAATTGGACCCCGGTCTGCATGTAAATGTGTGAAGCCTGATATTGATTTGTGTGTGTGAATGGAGACTGAGATGGGTGTGTAGATCTGTGAATGGAGCCTGAGATGGATGTGCACATGTGAATGGAAGTGTGACGTGTACATGGAGCCTGACCTGTGTGTACATGTGTGTCTACAATGGAGCTTGGCATGGGTATGTAACGGTGTGAATGGAGCCTGAGATTGGTGTGGATAGGTGTGAATGGGGACTTAGATCAATGTACACATGTGAATGGCCTGATATGGGTGTGTAGACATGTGAAAGGAGCCTGACATCTGGGTGTACGTGTGAGTTATGAGTGTCTACACATATGAATGGAGACTAATATAGATGAATGTGTGTGAATGGAGCCTGACCTGGGTGTTCATATGTAAATGGAGCCTGAAATGGGTTTGTATACAAGTGTAGATGGAGCCACAAGTGAATGAAGCCTCAAATGGGTGTCGATATGACCTCGGGGTGTACACGTGGATGGAGCCTGACATCGGTGTACATATGTGAATGAAGACTGATAAGCATGTTTACACATGTGAATGGAACCTGACATGGGTGTATTCGTATGCATGGAGCCTGATATTGTTTTGTTTTGTGAGTGGCGTCTGAGATAGGTGTACACATGTGAATGGGGATGTAACGTGTAGGTAGAGCCTGACCTGTGTATACATATGTCAGTGGAGCTTGACATGGGTATGTACAGGTGTGAATGGAGCCTGAATTACTCTGCTCTTCCTCTTTGTCGGGCTCCTCGCTCAGGAACACCTCAGACACTAAGAGCCCGAGGCAGGGCCAGAGTAGGGCGATTGTCTTGTCAGAGAAAGGTTGCCCCGGTCTGATGGTGTAATACGTGTCAATGCAGCCTGACTTCTAGGCGTGGACATGTGTGAATGCAGCCTGACCAGGTTGTGTAAACATGGCAATTGAACCTGAGATGGATGAATACATGTGAATAGGGGTGTAAACGTGTAGATGATCTTTGTGTACAGGTGTGAATGGAGCCTGACATGGGTTTATGCATGTAAATGGGGTTCTACACATGTACATGGAGCTTAACCTGGGTGTGTACAAATGCGAAAGGAGCTTCATTTGGGTTTTATACATGTGAATGGAGCCTGACCTGGGTGTATACATGTATGAATGGGGCCTGACTTGGGTCTGTGCATGTGTGAATGGAGCAGGACCTGGTATGTGCATGTGGGAATGGGGCCTGACATGGTTGTGTAAATGGAGCTTCAGTTCATGTGTAAATGCAGCCTGATCGGGTTTTATAGCCATGGTAATGGAGCTAATCGTGGGAGTACATGTGTGAATGGAGCCTGACATGGGTTGCACATGTGTGAATGGCGTTTCGGTTTGCTGCATACGTGAATGGACCCTCACCTGTTGTGTGCATGTGGGAATAGGGCCTGAGCTGGATCCACATATGTTAAAGCAACCTGGGTGTATACTTGTGTGAATGGATATTCACATGTGAATTCAGCCTGACCTGGGTGTGTACATGTGTCAATGCAGCCTAACATGGGGCCAGGGTTTTGTCAGGGTTGGGCGGAGTCCAGGCCACTCCCAGGACAGGCTGCCTCTCCCTGAGTTTGAACTCTTTCGGTTGAATTTCTGCCTTGCTCTGAGACCTCTGCCTGCCCAATTCCCTCGCTTGGACTCGCTTAGCCTTCTTTTGCCAAAGAAACCGACAGGTGGCCCTGTTTCCTAGACAGGGGAAGGGGGGGGTCTTTTTGGGAGGGAGGGGCAACGAGACTCACCTGAGAGTGGGGTAGGGTTGTGGGGGTTGGAAACTGGGATTCAGATGCTGTAGAGGTGAGAAAGGGAAGGAGTTGCGTTCCCCTTAGCCCAGCACTGATGACATTCCCTAGTTGGGACATGAGGCATCTGCAAGACACAAACCTGGCTCATGGGGCACCAAGGACCCCACAGTGCTTCCTCCTCCTCCTCTTCCTCCTGTTCATTGCAAGCCCCAACCCTTCTAGCACTAATGATGTTATCTAGTGGCAGTGGTGGGATTCAATTTTTTTTTACTATCGGTTCTGTGGGCATGGCTTGGTGGGCATGGCATAGCATTGTGGGTGTGGCTTGGTGGGCGTGGTATGGCTGTGGGTGTGGCAGGGGAAGGATACTGTAAAACCGGATCTCCGAACTACTCAAATTTTCTGCTACTGGTTCTCCAGAACTGGTCAGAACCTGCTGAATACCACCTCTGCCTAGTTGGGTCATGAGACTTCTGCAAGACAAAAAACCGGCTCAGAGAGCACCAAGAATCTGCAGTCTACCTCCTCTTCCTCCTCCTCCTCCTCTTCTTCCTTTTCTCCTCTTCCTCCTCCTCTCCACAACCCCCCTCCGTTCTAGCTCTGATGATGTTCCCCAGTTGTGTCTTGAAACATCTGCAAGAAAAAAAATCCTAGCTCAGAACCCCTGAGTCAAAGTCATTGTCCCCTTTTGCGACCTTCCGACCTGCAAAATCAATGCCTGGTTCGCTTAACGACGGGAGCAAAGAAAGATTGTAAGATGGGAAAAGGCTGACCAAACTCTCTTGCTCCGCCACAGCAATGTCGGGTTGAATTGTGGTCATAAGCCGAGGACTATCTGGGTGAGGAAGTGTTTTTCCCAGCATGCCACTAGAATCTGGCTTCAGAGCGTGTGTGTGTGTGAGAGAGAGAGAGAAATTACAGATAATCCTCGACTTAGGACCCCATTTGAGGGGTGAGTTTCTGGTGCTGAGTGAGTTTTGGTCCATGTGGCAAACTTCCTTGTACCTGTCATTAAGCAAATAGGTTGGCTGTGTGGTTGTGTGAAGCACATCCAGCTTCCCCATTGACTTTTTTAAGCGTGTCGCAAAAGGGGGAATCCCATGAGCCTGGGAACACCACGACTCTCATATGTACGAGTTGGTGGCCAGACATCTTGAATTTGGAACGCGTGAGCGCGAGGACACAAGTGCGAGAAAAGGTCGTGAGTCCCTTCTCTCTGTGCCGTGGGAACTTTGAACAATCACTAAATGAAGTGTTTCAACTTGAGGACTACCTCGGAAGAGAGTCGTACCGCCTCCCCTCGAACCCAGATCCCTTTTCTTGCACATTTACGGGTTCAGTGTTTTGCCATTCTTTGAAGCTGATTCGTTCTTTTCACTACCACTTAAATTCAAGTAAAGGGTTACATTGCTTAGTGACACCAAGCCCGGCAGTCCCTGTTGCCGTTAGTAACTGAATCACACTGGTGGTTGTGAGGACCCACCTCAATCCATGCCATTCCTGCTCAACTCCTAACAGGTGAAGGGTCTTCTCCTCTTGAACAGCCCGGCCCATCTATCTCTCCCCTCCATCTTTTGTTATTTTCATTGCCCTGCACAGTGACCATGACTCGACCATGGGGGCAATACTGGGACTGAATTATATCCAGTCCTCGATTTATGACCGCAATTGAACTCAAAACTTCCATGGCTAAGGGAGAGCGTTATTTTGTGAGTACCTTTCTTGCCAATTGCTCAATGAATCCCTGTAGTTTAATTAGTTGCACGGTCATTAAGTGAATCTGGCTTAACTCCACCCCCATTGACTTTGCTTCTCAGAGGGTCGCAAAAGGAGATCATGTGACCCTGGGATGCTGCAATCCTGATTACAGACCATGTGTGTGTGTTTGTGTCTCTGTTCCTGCAATCTGAAATGGCAAAGAACAGCCTTCAGTGAGATGTTACAGATGTCCTCAACTTACGACCAGAATTGAGCGCCAAAATGTTCTGTTGCCAAGTGAAGTGTGTGAAGGTGTTTCCCCCCATTTTACAACTTTCTTTGACATGGTTATTAAGTGAATCACTGCAATTGGTAAATGAGTCGCATGTTTGTTAAGTGTAACTGGTTTTCCCCCCATCCCCCACCCCCTTGCCTTTGCTTGTCAGGAGTTCGGCAAAGGGGATCACATGACCCCTGGATACTGTAAGCGTTGTAAATATGAGTTGGTGGCCAAGTGTCTGAATTTTGATCTCTGGTTAGGATCGTGTGAGCAACAATTGTAAGTCTCCTTTTCCGTTGTAACTTGAACAGTTTGTAAATGAACTGTTGTAAGTCAGGAACTACCCATATTACATGCCAGTTACTAAGTGGGATGCTTCGATCATCATAAAGACATGCCAGTTGACAAGGTACTGGCCTTGTCCAATGGAAGATTGGTGGTTTGAAACCCGAGCTCTCCACAAAGGGGTGAGCTCCCATCCCTGGCTCCAGCTCTTGTCCACTTAGCAGTTCAAAAGCATGAACATTTTTCTTTATTTTAGAAAACTTAGAAAAATTGCCCCTGGGGTCTCAAGGCAGCTTATTTGAATATAAAAATGTCATATAAAAATAATAAAAGAAAATAATAAAATGATAAATCAGTAGTCCCCCACCCTACAAAAGACTAGTAGATAAACAGGTTACACTTCGGTGGAAAGGTAACACTGTTCCATGGCCAACATGGTATATAAGTCATGTTATCTAGAGCCACGTGGGCTAGATGACCATAGAAGCGTCTTCAGACAATCCTGGCTTCTTTCCCCAAGAAACCAAGATGAATACCATGCTGTAGAGTTAGACACAAGTTATCTTTAGAGCAGCGCCTGAATTTTGACCGTGTGACCATGGGGATTCCACAACGGTTGTGTGAACAATGGTTAAACTTAGGGTTTGTTTAGTGTCACCCAAACTTCCGATGGTGATTAAGTGTGGACTATCTGAATTTGAAAGGTGATGTGAACAGTGGGCTTCTTGGTGCTTTCTGAGCTGGGTGATTTTCTTGCAGACATTTCATAACCCAACTGGGTAAGATTGTCAGTGCTACAAGGGAGGTAGGATTGTGGAGAGGAGGAGGAATGTAGTGGGGCCCTGGGTGATGTCTGAGCTGGGTGGTTTTCTTGCAGATGTTTTGGGAGCCAACTAGATAATGTCTTCAGTGCCAGAAGAGGTTTGTGAGAAGAGGAGGAGTCCTGGGTGTTCTCTAAGCTTGGCTGTTTTGGTGGCCAGACCTTGAAAGCTTGCCAAATGACCTTCCGGAGAAAATCTGAAATATGAAACTGAGTTGTTAAAAGACGAAGACGAGAAAGGCTTAACCAAAGTTCCCTAAGTTCCCTTCAGAGCAACCTAGGATTTGGCTTTTGGGTAGACCTGTGTACGAATAGATGTATATATTTCAATCCTTGTGTCTCTGGTGCACCAAGCTGAGTGAAGAACATTAATGCTTGTGTGTCAATGCTTCTGCTTTTAGGCGCCGGCTGGCACAGCGCCAGTGGGCGATTGAGAGAGCGGCCATCATCTGTCGCTGGACATGGCTACAAGCTCAAGTGTTGGACCTGGAGTATCGGATAAGGCAGCAGACCGATGTTTACAAGCAGCTCCGTGCCAACAAGGTAAGGCAAACTTCCTTCCTTTCCAGAAGCATTTTCATATGGGTGCCTCGAAAAGCAGTTCATTTAGTGATACTGACTGTTCAGAACTTTATCATGGCACTTGAAAAAAACCAGGACCTGGGATGGCTTTTATGAACCGCCGCAGCATTTCCTGCCCCCCTCCTTCCGGAGTCACTGTGCTCAAAATGTGTACTGGCTCATATTTATGAGTGTCCTGGGGTCAGAGGATTCACCTTTGGGGCGACTTGAAGCCAGGTTCACTGAATAACCATACAATTGACTTCAGAATTGCCGGGTTTCATTCAGAAAGGTTGTAAAATTGGGGCAAAGCTCACATCCCATCATCAGTGCAAGAGAAGTGTGAGGTTTGCTCTCTGTACATAAAGTCCCTTCTAGACCTGATGGTGTTCCCTAGTTGGGTCATGAAATGTCTGCAAGAAAACCACCAAGCTCAGAAAGCACCAAGGAGCCCTAATTTATTATTTCTATTTAATGTGGATGGGTTTCTCTCTCTCCCCCCCCCCCCCCCCACACAATTATTTTGTCAACCGCTATGAATGTACTGCCACAATCCACTGGAATACCCAAGTAGAATACACTATTCACTGTTAAAAGTTAAAACATAAAAGAGAAAACATTTTGTTAGTATGCCAATGAATTCTCTTAAGACCTGTGCCATTTATTCAGTCCAAAAAATAAAAGTGGTTTTATTTTATACCAATTATTTATTACTTCACATCGAAGATGGTGGCTTAGACTTATTTCTTTTTTTTTTTAATTTTATTTATTTTTCTCTTTCCTTGTCTGCATTTGCCCAGGCTAAACAGAATTAAGTAGTTTTTGAGGCTTTGCAGGCTCTGGGCATCATACCAGTGTCTTTCTGTGTGATCCAGGTCACGTTCACTGAAATTCACAGCACACACACCCCACCCCCACCCGTGCATGTGTGTTCTCGGAGCTGGCGTTTGTTCGTAGGAACAGAGCCTCCAAGGTTTATCTTTGACGTTGGTGAATTTAACAGGGAAAAATGAATATTTTATTGACTTGAGGCTAATAAAACAGGCTGTGATTTGCAACCGGGGAAAGATCAAAGGCTGGGGAATCTCTTATCTCCAACTAGACTTGATGGAAAGTTTTGCAAAGGTTATATTTATCACAAACATGTTGACTTACAACCGTTCCTTGGGTGACAGTTCTGGAGAAAGACCATTTTTTCACACTTACCACCTTTGTAGCATGTAATCTAATTTCAGAATCCTGGCAACTGGTTCATACTTTATTTATTTATTATTAAAAACTTACGATGATTGAAGTAAACCATGGTCACAGGATTCTTTTTTGCGACCTTTGGAGGGTGTATCACACTTATGACCCTCTTAAAGCACACTAGTTGGGTGACTTAGGACCAATCACCAGGAGATGGTGAATTCTAGTACCATCTTAGGTTAGGGATGAAACCTAATTGAGTGACTTTGGGCCAATTACCAGGTGACGGTGGGTTCTAGTCCCACCTTAGGCCAAACTGGCTATATCAAAGCAGGGACAGAGCAGATCCCTGAGTCTCCCAGAAAGTATTTCCATCATGAAATCAGTATCTAGAATCAGTAAAGCTTTGAAGTAATCTCCAGAATTATGAGCATCGCACCATCCTACCTCAGGCAGGATAAATGCCCCATTTTGTTGTTTTTGTCCGAGTATCCACCATCTATTCTTCTACCCTTAACAAGAGCTTCTAAATACAAGGGTTTCCCCCACCCCCTCCTCAGGGCCCAGTTATCCTGGGCAGCCTCCAGCAGGAAGATGGGCTGAAGCCGCCGAGCCGCCTGGCCCCCCCTGCAGGGGTGATGAATTCCAGGAAAACCCCAGCACTGCCTCCCTCCTCTCCCCACCTGAAGGTGCCCGGTGGAATATCGCCTTGCATCCCTTCTTATCTCCTCCAAAATGCTGAAAAACAGGTTTGTATTCTAGCGAATGCATCCGGTGGCAAGGAGCAATGATTGATCCTGAAGGGGAATATTGGAAAAGTTGCATTGTCAAAGTCCTTGTTTCTTTCATCAAGCAGGTGAAAAGAAAGAGATGATCTTAGATCATGGCCATTTTAAAAGAGGGGTGGGCTTCAACTCCCAAGAATCTCCCCATCAGCAAGCTTTAAGAGGGGACGACCAACTCCCATAATTCCCCAGCCATCATGCTTTAAGAGGAGTGGATTTCCGATTAAAAGTTTCAGTCGTTCCTTTCATTTTAATGGTTTTAATCTTTTATTCATTGAATTTAATTTGTTTTGATTCTTACTCTCCTCTGGCTTTTGCATTGCTGGGAAATAAAACTTGTTTTCAAAACAAAAATAAAATAAAATTGCATTTTTCTCTTTTAGAATTCTCACCTCGCCCAATCTTTAAGGAACCTGGTCTGTCAAAATCCTTCCTGCACCCCCATCAACGGGTCTCCGGAGCCCCCCAAAGCTTGCCCATCCCCCCATCAAGTCAACGGAATTAGCAACTGGTGGGTTATCCCATAAGATTTCAGTTGATAAAATTTATGATGAACAGATCTTTGTGGTAATTATCCTACAAGATTTAAGTTGGTAAAATTTATAAAGAAGAGAGTACTGTGATACCGTAGTCACCCTAGAAGATTTAATTTGATAACATTTATAACACAGATTGTATCACCATTTATAACACCAACAATTGTTGGTTGCCATCCCTTCTTCAAGGTTATTTATATTTTGATCCTTTTCTCTGGAATCTTCCAAGCATTCCTCGGCATTCAGCTGACAGGCCTAGTGGTTGCTGATTTTAATCTCTTCCTCCTTATTGAAAACATGAGGGTTATTTATTTGCCAGATTGTTGACTTGTTCCTCCGGCTCATTCTCATCCACATTAAAAGTTTGCTCTATTTTCTGGGATTTTCCTTCTTGGAGATTGTTTTGCTCTGGTGCTTTGAACAGCATCTGGTGTCTTTGCTTGTTCGCTTCTCCTGCTTTCTGGAATCAAAAGCTAGGATGGGATGGGTTAAGCTTTATTGTCATTTTGTACTCAGAGCACACTGGTTCTTTTTAAAAATGAATTCCTTCCTTCCTTTCTCCCTCACTTCTTTCCTCTTTTGTTCTTCCCTCCTTCCCATCCTTTTTCTTTGTTCCTTCCTCCTCCTCTCTTTGTTCCTTCCTCTCCTTCTTTACTTCCTCTATCCCTATTCTTCCTTCCTCCTTGCCTCTCCCCTCCCTCCCTCCCTCTTTCTTTCTTTCTTTCTTTCTTTCTCTCTTTCTCTCTTTCTCTCTTTCTCCCTCTCTCCCTTGCTTCCTCTTCCTTTTCTTCCTTCCTCTCTCCCGGCCTCCCCCCCTCTTCTATCTGTCTGTCAGTCTGTCTATCTACCTATGTATCTATCTGCCTATTCACCCATGGCGACTCAAGGTGTCATATAGAATAAGACGCTAGCAGACCGCACAAGCCATTTAATGGGCTCCCTCCCGCTCTGGGTTCCGCACGCCTGCTGGCAGGACCAGGTCTTCAGCACCTTTCAGAAGAGTATTAAGAGTGGGGGCCTTTCTAATCTCTGGGGGGGGATGATGTTCCAGAGAGTGGGGGGCCACCAAGGAGATGGCCCTTCTTCTGGGTCCCACCAGATGTATCTCCCTTGGGGATGGGACCCACAGCGCTCCCTGCCTCCCCACTCTGATGGGTTGGGTAGATATGACCGGCAAGAGACGGTCCCTCAGATCACTTTGTCCCAAGCCATGAAGGGCTTTAAAGGTGGCAACCAGCCCCTTGAATTGCACCTGGAAGCAAGTTGGCAACCAATGCAGCTCCCTCAGGAGAGGTGACAGGTGCACACTGGGCTCTGCACAAAACCATGCAGGCTGCTGCATTTGGCACAACCTGGAGCTTCTGGATGCTCTTCAAGGGCAGCCCCACGTAGAGCATGTTGCAATAGTCAAGACGGGAAGTGACTAGGCCATGAGTGACCGTGAGTAGGGATTGTTTGTCCAGAGAAGGGCATAACTGTCACACAACCTGCAGTTGCGCAAAGGCCACGACCGCCACCTGTGGTCATGAATCCAGGAGAAACTCCATATTACCTTCTTTCCTTTCTTTCTTTCTTTCTTTCTTTCTTTATTTCTTTATTTCTTTATTTATTTATTTATTTATTTTCTTTTATTTTCTCTTTCTTTCCCACTCCCTTCATTTCCTTTTCTTTCTTCTTTTCTTCCTCCCCCTCCTCCCCCTCTTTCTTTCATCCGTTCTTTCGTTCTTGCTTTTATTCTTCTTTCTTGCTACGTAGCGGTGTACATTTGTCACTGACTGTAAGAAACCAAGATCTACTTTCCAATAAAATGTATACAAAAGCTGATGACGGGGGGCCCCCCCAATGCAGTCACGCAACGACATGGGGACACGTCGCATCTTTGAACGGTCATAACTCCAGGACCCCTTATAGTTGCGCTACTCACTTCCTGCTGATTTCTTTTGCAAGGGTTCTGTGCAGGAAGATAGTCATTCCTTCCTACACAACAACATCCCCGTTGTGTCTGGAATATTTCTCCAGCGGGACCGTTTCTTCTCTTTGACCCTCGCAGCTTGAGCTCCTGTGCCACCAGTGGCAGCTCTGCAGAAGGCCTGACTGCCGACCGGCACCTCAAGAAGCCCACACCAACAAACCACAGCCTGCCCGGCATGGCATCGGCCCTGGACAACAGCTGCGTGGCGGCCCGGATCCGTCCCATCTGCAGGTACAAGAAGCGCCGGCTGGTGAGAATCAACTCCATCGCTCACCTGAACCGAAAGGTAAGGCTGAAGGTGAAGTCGATGCAGACATTTCTCTGGGCTGGGTGATTTTCTTGGAGACGTTTCATGACCCAGCTAAAGAACATCATCAGTGTTAGTGATGATGATGTTGCCTAGTTTCAGTCCTATTAAAAAAACAAAAACCACCCAGCTCAGAGAGCATGAAGAACCCGGTATTCCTCCCCCTCCTCCTCTCTCTCTGTCTGTCTGTCCGTCTCGCTCGCATGCTCTCTCCAAACTCCCCTTTCTTGTAGCCCTCCTGCTGTTCCCTAATTGGTTTGTGAAACATCTAAAAGAAAACCAGCAAGCTCAGACAGCACCAAGGACCCTCCTCAATAATCCTCCTCCTCGTCCCATCACTGATGATGTTCCCTAGTTGGGTCATGAAACATCTGCAAGAAAACCACCAAACTCGTAGAGCACCAAGGACCCCACAGTCTTCCTCCTTCCCTTCCTTTTCCTCTGTATAACAGAGTCAGAAGGCACCTTGGAGGTCTTCTAGTCGAACCCCCTGCTCGAGAGGAGACCCTTACAGAATCACAGAACGACAGAGTCGGAAGGGACCTGAGACGTCCTGTAGTCCAATCCCCTGCTCTAGTGGGGAGACCCTCAGCCGTTTCAGACAACCGGTTGTCGGTTTTCTACGAAGCCTCCAGTGATGAAACCCCCCTTTCAAGTCCTAGGCCCAGGGGACCTAAGAGCTGTTCAGATTATTGACATTGTTGTCGATGTCGTTATCGCTGAGTCCTCTCTTGCCCTGCAGCCACCGAAGCCTCTCAGCCTGAAGTGCACCTGTGAGCAGCCCAACTCCTGCATTTTGTGCGACTTCAAGGCCTCGCTGCCGGCCCTCGACCCGGAGGCCATGTCCTTGGAGGAACGGATCGCTCTGCTGGACTCCGGCTTCCACCCCATCCTCTCTTTCCCACATGGTGAGTAACTAGACACCGCCTGCAACTCCTCCTCCCCCCCCTCCTCTGAAATTACACTCTGGCCTCCTTCACCCCCCCCCCCCCCGATCTGTTCTGTTTGCAGACACAAAATACAGGCTTGTTCCCTTGCCTTACTACCGCAGTGGAGTCAAGCGTTTCCATTGCTAAGTGAGACAAAGATGAAGGGAGGTTTGCCTCCTTTTATGACCGTTCTTGCCCCCGTCATTTAGGGCATCCCAGCCGTGGTTAAGTTAGCAAGACGGTCGTTGAGGGCATCGGGCTTTCCACATGGACTTCGCTGGTCGCAAAAGGGGATCATGTGAGATCGGGACACTGTGACCGTCATAAATACAAGTCAGTTGCCAAGCCACACGTATCCCAACGGTTATTAAGTTAGGAACAGTGAATTGTGCTTTCCCTGTTGACCTTGCCAGTCACAAAAAGGGGATCGCTTGACTTGGGACCCTGCAACAGTCATAAACGTGAGTCAGTTGCCAAGTGTTGTGTATTGCAGCAGTTGTTTAGTTAGCAATATGGTCGTTAATGTGAATCGGGCTTTCCCCATGGACTTTGCTCATTACGGAAGGTGATCGCGTGACCCTGGGGACCCTGTCATAAATGTGAGTCAGTTGCCAAGCCTTATGAATTCCAGCAGTTCTTAAGTTGGTCACATGGTCATTAAGTGACACTGACTTTGCTTGTTGGTAAGGTGTGGAAGGGGATTGATTGCGTGTCCCCCAGGGACCCTGCCACCATCATAAATACGAGTCACTTGCTAGCAGAACGGAATAGGACAGAGATGGCAAACCTTTTTTCTTACGGCATGCCAAAATTGCGTCTGCGTGACCACTCAACCCACCTGCGTATGCGTGCGTGACACCCCCACGCCTGCACGCGCACCCCCCTCCAGAGGCTTTCCTGAGGCCTGGGGGGGGGGGGCAAAGATGGCCTCCCCTGGCCCTCCGGAGGAGCGAAACATGCTGACAACTGGCGTGCCACCAAATATGGCTCTGCGTGCCACCTGTGACACGTGTGCCTTAGGTTCGCCATCACGGCAATAGAATACAGCACAGAATATAGAATGGAAGAGAATGGAGATTAGAAAACAGAATGGAATGCAGAACTGAGTGGAATGGAATGGAATAGAAAAGAGAAGAGTATATAGAATATGGAATAGAATAGAATACAGAATGGAATGGAGTGGAATAGAGATTAGAATAGTGGAATGGAATTAGAATAGAAATGAATAGAATAGGATTGAGAATAAGAATGGAATGGAGTGGAATAGAATCAAATATTTACTGTCACTTTAAATGTGTATTTATCAGCATACATTAAAATATTTCCTTGCATTCAGCCATTATAACCATTGTGCATATACTCACATACATGCATACTTATGACCTGGAGGAACACCACGGCCTTCATTCCAACGTTTACAGACACGGGGCGAAAAACAAGAGATCTCCGCCAGATTATGAGACGTACAGCATAAGGAACCTAAGCCGTCAACCCATTACTCACAGAGGACTAATCCCTTGACCTTTGTCTCCACTTTTGTAGGGTTCAAATGTCATTTATTTATTTATTTATCTTTGTCCCCTTTTTAAACAGGCAACCCTCTGCATTTACACTTCGAGGCCTTGCTGCGAGAAGACCATTGGCGGACCCCCAAACCCAACTTTCAGAAGCCACCCCATGCCAGCTTGAAAGACTTAACCAACAATGTCGGTTCCCCATCGCTTTCTGCTCCAGGTAAAGTAACATGATTTTTTTTCATATATATATTTATTGTTTTTACATTTTAAACAGTGCAGCATTGTGAAGTTGAAGTGACCATACAGTCACATTATATACAGATAATCTCATCCAATAGCTCTTAGCCTACTTAATACATTATCCATCCTTCTATCCAATCACATTATTTACAGTTTGTTCCAGTCTTGTCACTTTGTCTTATACCAATAATAGAATCTGTTCCAGACTTCAAAATACTCCGATTCCCCTTTATTTTTTATTTCAAGGGTGAGCCTATCTGCTTCTGCATAGGCCACAATTTTTCTAAGTATATCTAACTCTGGTGATTTATTTCCTTTTTTCCAATACTGCGCATAAGTTATACGTGTCACAGTTAGTACATGTATAATTAGATAAAAGCGCATCTTTCTTATACCCCCCCCGGTATTATGCCTAGGAGAAAAATTTCTGGTTGGACAAAATTTGATCTCCTACCATTTGTTCCAACATGATTCATTTTCCAGTATGTTTTTGCCTCATTCCATGTCCACATATGATTAAAAGTGTCTGGTGTTTTTTTGCACTTCCAATAATTTGGGGCCACATTTTTAAACATTTTAGAGAGCCGTGCTGGGGGAAGATGCCATCTGCAGAACATCTTATACAGATTTTCTTTCTTTTTTTTTGGCCATTGTTAGTTTTCGATTAAGTATCCAAAGTTTTTCCCATTTAGCCAAATTACATTATAACCAAAAAAATTTGCCCATGTGACCATAGTTTCTTTGACAGTATAATAAAGTTCCCAATCCAGTACGCCAAATCCTCCTTTTTCCTTAGTATCTTGCATAGCTTTGAGTTATTTATTCTTGGTTTTCCCCCCTGCCATATAGCAATTGCAATTGCAGTTAGACTTATATACCGCTTCATAGGGCTTTCAGCCCTCTCTAAGCGGTTTATAGCGTCGGCACATTGCCCCCACAATCTGGGTCTTCATTTTACCCACCTCGGAAGGATGGAAGGCTGAGTCAACCCTGAGCCGATGAGATTTGAACCGCCGAACTGCAGAACTAGCAGTCAGCTGAAGTGGCTGCAGTACTGCACCCTAACCACTGCGCCACCTCGGCTCATGAATTTAGAAATTGATTTAAAATCTTTTAAAAAACTTTTTTTAATTTAATGGGAATGTTCTGAAACAGAAAAAGAAATTTTGATAGTACATTTATCTTTGTGACTGTGATCCTACCCATCAGGGACAATTGTAGGTTTTTCCACCTTTCTAAGTCTTATTTAGTTTTATTGATCAAATTAATATAGTTGTGTTCTTTGATGGACACACACCTCGCTGATAAATGTATACTTAGATATTTCATTGTTTTGACAATTTGAATACCCAATTTCTTCATTAACTCCTCTTTCAATTTGGATGTCAATATTTTTAACATTTTAGTCTTTGTCATATTTACCTTTAAACCCGCTACTTTCCCATACTCTGTCGATTCCTCAATAAGTTTCATACCAGAGTTTAAAGGTTCCTCTAACACAAAAATTAAATCATCTCGAAAGCCTGTAACTTAAATTGTTCCTTTTTAACTTATAGTCCCTTTATCTGTTCCTCTTTATGCACATTCCTAACTAGAACTTCTAGAGTTAATATGAACTCTAGAGGGCAACCTTGTCTTATACCTTTCTGTATTGCTATACTTTGCATTAATTCACCATTAATTATTACTTTGCCTTTTTTATTTGTATATATTGCTCTGATCGTGTTTATAAACTTATCCCCAAATTCCATGTGTTCCAATTGTTGATGTAAAAATTCCCAGTTCACATTGTCAAATGCCTTTTAGGCATTGAGAAAAAGTAATGCAACCCGTTTTTCATTATGCACGTCATAATATTCGAGAATGTCCAGCATAGTTTTCATACTGTTTTTAATTTGTCTTCTGGGAAGGAATCCATTTTGATCTGTGTGGATAAACAACGTGAGGAATTTTTTTCAATCGTTCTGCAATTATCAGAGCAAAAATCTTATGATCTGCATTTAGCAATGAAATTAGTCTGTAGTTTTGTATAGACATTTGATCTGAGTCCTCCTTAGGTAATAAGACAATGTTAGCCTCCATCCATGATAGCGATGTCTTTGCCTCTTTCAACACAGCATTATAAATCTCCCATCAGCGTTGGAACAAGCATATCCTGGAATTCTTTATATATTTCCACTGGCAATCCATCTGGCCCTGCTGCTTTATTATTATTTTGTCTTTGTATGGCCTCAATTATCTCTGATATTTTTATTTCCTCATAGAGCGTATCTTTTACTTCCTCTGCTATTTTTGGCAAATCTGACTTTTCCAGATACTGTAGTATTCCTTCCTTTGTATAGTCTCCGTTTTCATCGTCACCTGCTTTGGAATATGGGGCAGTCCTCAATGTATGGCCGCTGACATTTCTGTGGCAGAGGGAGACATTAAAATGAATTTGACAAACGTTCCTGCCCTTGTCGTTAAGCGAATCCCAGCTTTTGTTCAATGAGTAACATAGTCGTTAAGCGAATCTGACTTTCCCTTTGACTGGAGCCCCAATTTCTCTGGCTCGCTGAGACATTTGTTAAAAAAACCCACCTGTTTTACAACCTGTCTGGCCATACGGTCATGAAATCGCTGCAGTGTTAAGTTAGTCAGACATTCGTTAAGTGAGTCCGGCTTCCCTATTGACTTCTGTTCGGCTTAAGGTCGGGAAAGGAGATCGCATAACCCTGTCATAAATACAAGTCAGTTGCCCAGCGTGTGCATTTTGATCTCACGATCATAAAAGTCGTAAATTTAAAAAACAGTCCTAAGTCCCTTGCTTCAGGGCCGTCGCAACTTCGAACATTTAGAAAAAGATTGTAAGTCGAGGGCAACTTAGAAGGTGGACGTCATCCTGCAAATGATCAGAAAAGATTTTAGCGGGGCTAAAAAACCTGGGTCGGTTATTGGTTGACAGAGAAGATGGCCAATGGCAGACCCCAAACCCGCGGTCGAATCACCCTTCCATACGATGGATTTGATTGTCTTCTATCCCATTCCCTTTTTCCCCAGGTGCTTTGTTGAAAGGATTGGCCGGCTTCAGCCTCTGCGCCCCGCGTCCCTCACCCAACAAACTGGGCGCTTCACTCCAGGTGCCGCCTCTGTGCCTCGAAAACCCTCCCATATTGCATGCCAATCATGTGCCTCCTCATCCCGCAACAGCCAGCAGCAGCTCCGCATTGGTAAGTGAGCCGGAAGGGGGCACGTGGAAATGGAGAGTGCAGATCCCTCTCTTCCAGCACTGATGACATTCCCTAGTGGGTCATGAAACATCTGAAAGGAAACCCTTGGAGGGAGGTCCAAGAACCCCATGGTTGCCGTTCTCCTCTCCCTCTTCCTCTTCCTTTTCTTTTCCTCCTCATCTGTTCTCTCCTACTACTCCTCTTTGTCATCTTCCTCCTCCTCCTCCTTTCCCTCCTACCACTAATGACGTTCCCTAGTTGGGAACAAAGCATCTGCAAGAAAATCACCAATCTCAATGAGCACCAAGGACCCTATAACTCTTCCTCCTACTCCTCTTTTTCACCTCTTCCTCCATCTATTGTCTCCTCCTCCTGCTGCTCTTGTCTTCTTCCTCTTCCTCCTCTCCCTTCTATAGCACTGATGGTGCTCTCTAGCTGGGTCATGAGATGTCTGCAAGGAAACCACCCAGCTCAGGGGACACCATGGAACTCCCCAGTTCTTTTTTTCCTCCTCCTCCTCCTCCTCCTCCTCCTCCTCCTCCTCCTCCTCCTCCTCCTCCTCCTCCTCCTCCTCCTCCTCCTCCTCCTCCTCCTCCTCGCAGTGATGAGGTTACAACAACCGCCCCCCCCCCTCTCAGGACACTAGTTCATCCCTGAGCTACATAGATCCCCTTGTGTAATAGGGAAGCCCCCCCCCCAGGGTGACCAAGAGTGAGGCTTTGCCTCCTGTCCATCCCATCAAAATCCCCCAAAAGACCTTTTCAGGAATCAGATATAACACCCCTGGCTCCTACCAAGTGTCAACATTCACCCCGGCGTTGTCTTTTGTTGCTTTGTTTGTTTCACCAATTGTGTGTTGTGTTTTTTTCCCTGCCCCCCACCCCACGCCCAGCAGCCTGCCAAGAAGAAAAAAGTGGAAACTTCCTATGATATCAACAACATCGTCATTCCGATGTCCATGGCCGCCGCCACCCGGGTGGAAAAACTGCAATATAAAGAGATTTTAACCCCCAGGTGAGTTCCTTTTTTTGAGAATGCTCGAATCTGTTTCCCGACGAATCCGGAATTTTAATTGAAGAATAATTGGAATTTAATTGGGGGAGTTGTTTCATTACTGGGGAGTCCTCGACTTCGCGGCCGCAATTAAGGTCCAAACTTTCTGTTGCTGAGAAAGACGGTTGTTAAGGGAGACGCTAGGTTGTGAAGTGGAAGCGTTGCAGAGTTTGGCCCCATTTTACAACTCTTCCTGCCATAATCGTTAAGGGAATTGCTGTGATTGCTAAGTGAGTAACATGGTTGTTAAGTGAAGCATTTTTCAATGAGTGTTGCCCCATTTTAGGATCTTCCTTGCCACCGTCTTTAAGGAAATCATTTTGGTTGTTGAGTGAGTCACATGGTTGTGAAGTGAAGTGTTTTGCCCTATTTTATGACCTTACTTGCCACCATAGTTAAGTGAGTCACTGCAGTTGCTAAGTGAGTAACACAATTAAGTGAAGCATTGGTTGTCAGGTTTGCTCCTTTTTGTGACCTTTCTTGCCACTGTCGTTAAGTGAATCTGCCATTATTAAGTGACCTACACGGTTGTTAAGTGAAGCATTTTTCAATGTGTTTTGCCCCATGGTAGGACCTTACTTGCCACCATCATTAAGTGAAGCGCTGTGGTTGTTAAGTGAGCCTCATGGTTATTAAGTGAACCATTCCTTAAGTGAGTTTTACCCCATTTTACAACTTTTCCTGCTTCCATCATTAAGGGAATCACTGCAGTTGTTAAGTGAGTCATGCGGTTAAGAGAACCATTCCTCAGTGAGTTTTACCCCATTTTAGGGTATCCCTTGCCACCGTTGTTAAGTGAATCCCTGCATTTGTGTGAGTCACACAGTTGTTAATTGAAGCATTCCTTAAGTGAGCTTCTCCCCATTTTAGGACCTTCCTTACCACTGTTGTTAAGTGAATCCCTGCGGTTGTTGAGTGAGTCACGGTTTAGGGAAGCAGTCCTTAAGTGAGTTTTGCACCATTTTGCAACCTTCTTTGCCACTTTTAAGTGAACCCCCGTAGTGCTTAAGTCAGTCACACGGTCATTAAGCGGATCCTGTTTCCTCCTCGACTCTGCTTGTCAGAAGTTGCCAAAGGGCGACCATCATAAACCCGACTCTCTTGCCAAGCATCTGAATCTTGATCGTGTTCCCCGAGGGTCATTGCAAGCATCGCAACCATGAAAAACGCGTCCCGAGTCCCCCTTTCCCCCCCAAGGCCTGTCATAACTTTGAATGGTCACTAAGTGAAACCTTGTAAGTCGAGGACTCCGTGCAAATCAGTCAATCACCTCTGTTTTTCTCCCTTTAGCTGGAGAACGGTGGACCCCAAAGGGTTGGTGATCTTGGAGGAAGCGGAGTCGGAGGTGAGAGAGAGGGCGCCCCCAGGTGGCCCACTGTGGTTGTGGCGGGCTGTGTGTTTTTGTGTGTGTGTACACATTGCATGACTGCAGCCACAATCGAGCAAGGGTTACATGGGTGCTGTGAATTCAGGAGTGGAAGAAGGTGTGTGTGTGTGTGTGTGTGTGTGTGTGTGTGTGTGTGTGTGTGTTGTCTCCAGATCGTAACCCTGGCTGGCATGATGGGCAGGATGGAAGGGCCTGATGGTGTTTCCTAGTTGGGTTGTGAAATATCTGCAAAGAAACAGCCTGGCTGAGAGAGCACTAAGGACCCACCCCCACCCCAGTCCTCCTCCTCTCTTCTTCCTCCCTTCTTATTCCTCCACCTCTTCCTTTTCTTTTTCATTTTCCTCCTGTTCCTCCTCTGTTCTAGCACTGATGATGTTCCCTAGTTGGGTCGTGAAATGTCTGCAAGGAAACGGCCCGGCTCAAAGAGCAGCAAAGATACCCCAGTCCTTCCTCCTCCTCTTTTTCTTCTTCTTCCTCCTCCTCTTCCTCCTATTCTTTGCAAACCCCATTTCCTTTTAGCACTAATGATGTTACCGTGTTTTCCTGAAATTACGACATGATAATAAGACCATGCCATATTTTTCCTGTGGGCAAAAATATACACCCTCCCCCAATAATAAACCCCCTGGACAACACCTCCCCCAGCCAGGCAGAGCGCCACTCACCAACCTAGCGATATCCCGAAGGCGCAAAGCCACAGGAGCCAGGGAAGGGGGGGGGGGGGCAAAGGCACTCACATTCCTTGACGCCTTTGGGCGGGAGAGTCTGCCCACAGCCAGCCCACAACCATAGAGCGTAGTCCCAGAGCGGCCGCTGCCGGCAGACTCTGCAGTGGATCTCCGGAGTTTGGAAGCCGGTTATGCTCGGAGCATGGCAGTGGCGGTGGCAATGGTGCCCTGGCCCAGCCCTGCAGGGAGAGCTGGGCCTGTTGAAGCTGGGAGGCACGTGAGCTGGAGGCAGAACAAGTGCTTGTGCAACCTCTTTTTCCAGCCAGGCAGAACGCCACATGGCTTAGCGCTGTGAAGTTTCCGGTGTTCGCCCATGAGGCCAATGTTGAGAAAAGACAGGAGACAAATTTTCTCGGGATGGAGCGACCCAGATGAGAACCTGAGAACCCCTTTTATTGAGACAGGACAAAGGCAGGAGGAGCAATAGCATGTGATAGAAAACAGCCTGTAAAAGTACAATTTCTAATCTACTGCTTCAGGAAAGTTCTTTCTATATATGGTCAAATCCTGGACGTCAATGGTAGGGCACATCTCAGAATGTTATGTTATTCACTATCAGGATGTTATGGCTTTCTCGGAGCCAGTTGTCTCCTGTGTGATTCAGCGTGACTCTGCAGGCCCTAGTATGAACTAGGCCATGGAGGACACACACCTACACAAGGAACCATATTACAACATAGCGCCTTTGGGATATTACTGGGTCAGTGATTGGTGCTCTGCCCGGCTGGAAAGGGGGGTTGCCGGGCGGCTGGTCATGAGCATGGTCACCTCATGGCAGCTTTGTTGCACTGCTGCGACAGCACCACACAGCTGTTTGCCCCTAAGGCTTGTCCCGGCTCTTCAGGCGCCCATTCGCAAGAGAGCAGCCACCCGGCAACCCCAAACCAATAAGCCCCTCCCCCAACAATAAGGCCCAAGCAATATTTGTGGGGCCAAAAGAAAATAAGACCCTGTCTTATTTTTGGGGAAACATGGAACCTAGTTGGGTCCTGAGACATCTGCAAGATAAAACCCTGACTCACAGAGCACCAAGGACCCCACAGTCTTTTTCCTCCTTTTCTTCTCCTCCTCTTCCTCCTCTCCTCAATCCCCCCTCCCTTCTAGCATTGATGATGTTTCTTAATTGGGTCATAAACCATCTGCAAGAGTAAAACCCAGCTCAGAAAGCACCAAAGACACCTAAGCCCTTCTTCCTGCTCTTTGCAAACATTCCTGCCTTTCAGCAAAAGAGCCAAGGTGGCGCAGTGGTTAAATGCAGCACTGCAGGCTACTGCTAGATCAGCAGGTCAGCGGTTCAAATCCCACCGGCTCAGGGTTGACTCAGCCTTCCATCCTTCCGAGGTGGGTGAAATGAGGACCCAGATTGTTGGGGGCAATATGCTGACTCTCTGTAAACCGCTTAGAGAGGCCTGAAAGGCCTATGAAGCGGTATATAAGTCTACTGCTATTATTCAGCAGTTCCCTAGTTCGGTCATGAAACGTCCGTAAGAAAATCACCCAGCTTAAAGACCACCAAGGACTCCATAGTCCTTTTCCCCTACCCCTCTCCATAAACCCTCTCCTTTCTAACACTGATGTCATTACTTAGTTGGTTAATCAAACGTCTGCTAGAAAACACTCAAGCTCAGAGCACCAAGTCATTTTCTTCCTTCTCGACATCTGCCTCCTCCTCCTCCACTCTAAACTCCTCTCCCTTCTCGCACTGATGCTGTTGCCTAGTCAGGTGATGAAACGTCTGCAAGAAAACAACCCAGCTCAGACCACCCGCAATCTTACAATCCTCCCCCACTTCTTTTCCTTGTGCCCCACCGCCCCCACACCATTTCTGAACTAGATTGGAGACCTTTTGTCCTTTTTTTGTTTGTTCTAGCTGGAAGACACTTCGGATGAAACATATCTGAACTATCACCAAAAATTTGAAGAGCTGGAACGGGTCCGCTGGGATTCCTGGACCGGAACGTCCTCCCAGAGACGAAACAGGTATTTGTTCCCACAGGCTCTTGGCTGCCCCTCCAGAGAGTCTCTTTCCATGCAGAGAGATGAGTTGCTCAGATCACAGGTTGAAGAACAAACTCAACTTGCCTCATATTTTCTCTGCCCTATCAGCCTCGGCATTAGCATGGTGGGTAGCTCTTGGGGAATTCCTAGATATACTGAGATTACAAGTTGATTAATCAGATTCATAGAAGGAGGAAAGGAGAGACAGATAATGGATAGATAGATAAAAGAGGTAGATAGAGATGGATAGGTAGATGATATGGATGGATAGAGGGATGGATGGATGGATGAAGAGATAGATAAGATGATAGCTAGAGAACTGGATGGATGAATGGACAGATAAAAGAGGTAGAGGTAAACAGATGATGCATAGATGGACAGGTAGATGATAGCTAGAGAGATTATATGAATGGATAGAAATGGATGGATGGATAGACAAGATGATAGCTAGAGAGATGGGATGGATGGATGGATACAAAGAGGGATGGATAGATCGGTAAATAAGTGATAGTTAAGATGATAGCTAGAGAGTTGGATGGAGATGGACAGATAGATAATACAGATTGGATGGATGGATATATAGGGACGGATGGATGGATAAGTAGATAAGATGATAGCTAAAGAGGATGAATGGATGGCTAAGATGACAGATAATATGAATGGAAGAGTAGATAAGATGATAGCTAGAGATGATGGATAGAGGAATGCATGGATGGAGAGAGATGAATTGATTATACAGATTGAATGGATGGATACATACATAGGTACATGATAGATGATAAAGTAATAGCTGGAGGGAGGGAGAGGATAGATATAGATGATGGATGGACAGATACAATATCGAGGCAGAGTTGATGAATGTATGAATTGGATGGATAGACAAACTAATTGCTGCAGGGCTGGAAATCCTGCTTTAAGGATAATAATGCAGCAGGAAGAAGCCTCAGGGGTGCTGAAAACAAGACGCCCAGTGTTTAGAATCATGTGGCATCTAAATTATAGAAATAAATGATTTTGTAATGTCTCCAGTCTAAATCAAATCCCTGAAAGGGGGTGGGGCTTAGAAAAGTCACCAACTTTCCAAAACTGTTGCCCAACCTCCTACACACACACACAGGCACACAAATGCAAGGGATCATTTGTTCCAGGATGTTCTCTGAAGTCTCTGGTTGGGCCTGGCACACTTTGGAGTGTTTCTCTTTTCCCAGTGTTTCTCCCATGCCCCAAAACATGTCCTCCCATCTCTGATCTCCTTTTGGAGGTACACCTGTCAATGGACACCCTTTTCCGTCATTGGGGTGGAAGGAATAAGACAACCTCCCCCCCCCCCCCAGCTCCCTCTACCATCCCAGGACCTCTTTTGAGACCCTGCTAAGTTAGGCTTCCTGCTTGATGGGATTCTCTGTTCCTTCTCCTCCCAGGAGCTCCTCCCATAAAGCTGATGGGCGCTGGGTGCCTCCTCCCGGCTGTCAGGACAGCGTGCCGAATAGTCTTCACTACCCTCAGGGTGCCAACTCTCCCACTGCATCACTCAGCCCGGACCCTTTCAACGTCCCAACGTCCCTGGTGTTAAGAGGCCGAGGAGGGAATTCTTTCAGTGAAGACTCTTCCTTCAATACAGACGAGATCCAGGTGAGATTTGGTTCAGAGAGCTTGGTTATTCCATTAATAATGCACCGTCCTTAGGTTATGACAGTAATTGGAAGCAGTCCTCGGCTTAGGACAGTAACCGAGAGCAAAATTTCAGTCAATGAGAGATGGGGTTGCAAAGCACAGTGTTGTAACTTAATGACAGCAATTCTGGCAGTTCCGATTGCTATCATGAAGCAACAAGCTCATGTAACCTCGGCTTCCTGCTGGCTTCCCCAATGATTGCATAGAGGAAGCTAGCAGGAAGCATTGAAAATTGGTAGGTAGTCCTCGGCTTACAGTTTGCTTACTGAGCATTCAAAAGTCTAAACAGTACTGAAAAATGGAACTTATGACCGTTTTTACACTTACGACCTTTGCAACATCCCCATGGTCAAGTGAACAAAATTTAGCCACTTGGCAACTCAGCTATGGGAGATTCAGTGTCCCGGGATGTGAAGTTTCCGCTGTTCGCCCATGAGGCCAATGTTGAGAAAAGACAGGACACGAACTTTCTCAAGATGGAGCGACCCAGATTGGGGGTCTGGTAGCCCCTTTTATTGAGACAGGACAAAGGCAGGAGGAGCAATAGCATGTGATAGAAAACAGCCTGTAAAAGTACAATTTCTAATCTACTGCTTCAGGAAAGTTCTTTCTATATATGGTCAAATCCTGGACGTCAATGGTAGGGCACATCTCAGAATGTTATGTTATTCACTATCAGGATGTTATGGCTTTCTCGGAGCCAGTTGTCTCCTGTGTGATTCAGCGTGACTCTGCAGGCCCTAGTGTGAACTAGGCCATGGAGGACACACACCTACACAAGGAACCATATTACAACACCGGGATACCCTTTTGCAACCTTCCGACAAATAAAATCAACGGGGAAGAACGATTATTCGCTTAACAACAGTGTGGCTGACCTCACAATGGCAGCGATTCACTAAACGTTGTGAGAAAAAGCAACGGGTCAAAATTCACTTGGAGTAACTGTTTCACCTAGCAACCTTTATTTTTGGCTCAGTTGTGCCTATCAGCCACAATAGTTGTTAAGCGAATCACCGCAGTCGTTGACTTAATAGCAGGGCTGTTAAAGTAAGTCAATCTTCCCTATTGACTTTGCTTGGCAGAAGGGGAATCGCATGACCCCGGGATACTAACATTCGCTGCCAAGCACCTGAATTTTAATCGTGTGACCCTAGGACACTGCAACAATCTTAAGTGTGAAAAATGGTTATCATTTTTTTAAGTGCTACTGTAAATTGAATGGTCACCGAACAAATAATTAGATGTCAATGACTACCTGTATTCCCGCAAAGGTATGTCATAACTTCAAATGGTCACTAAGTAACCCGATCATAAGTCGAGAAGTGTCGGTGTGGCTCTTCCTTTGCTGAATTTTCCTTCTCTCACACTAACCCTGGTGTTTCTCCTCTCCTCTCCAGAACGTCCCGCCTTGGGAACCCCGCACCTTCCCACTTTCCGACACCGAGTACCGGGCGCTCCATGACTCCTGCCACAAAACCTTTGGCCAGCAGTGGGACGAAGCCTTGAGGACTAACCACATCAACGCCGCCGGCCTCTCTCATCCGAGAGAGGCGCTTCCGGCCAAGCGTCAGGCGCCTCCCGAGGACAATGATCGGCAGCGCCAGGCCGAGCCTCGTTGCTTTGTCGCGTCCACCCTGAACAATAGATGACCTCTCGGGCCCCGGAGAGAAGACGTCGGGAGAGTTGCACCCACACTCTAGAGAGGCATCACCGTGCTCGGCTGGCGAGCCAGGCGCCGGAAAAGTCGGGCGCAAAGCGGAGGTCCATCTTTGGACTAGGAGTTCCCCACGACTGGCGAAAAAGGGTCGGCAGGGCCATTCGCCAAGCCTCTGTGGGGTGGGAGGAGGGGGTGACCTGGAGAAGCCCATCGGTAGGCGGGAGGATCTGGAGCACCACACAGGAAGGAAGGTTAGGGGCTGCGGGAGGCCACCCCCACCCAAAAAGGGGGAAACGAAGAGGCCGCAACACACACCAAGAGGGAACGGATGCCGTTGATCGGAACCTCAAAAGCAGGAGGGACGTGTGGAGTGATTGGGGAGATTGATTAGTGGACGATGGGCTTTGTCCCTGGAGCCGCTGGTTATTGGGGTGGGGGTTGTGAAGGAAGGGTCTGCAGGGAAGGGCGATAAATTTCTCACAATTTATCATTTTGATCTACGCCATTCTGGAATCCACGGTTTTCTGAACGCAAAACCTGTTCTGGAATCGGCGGTTTTTCCTAACTCTGAATCATGATTTCTCCCTGATCTTGGAGGGGGGGAAAAAAACAAAAAATGATCAATCATGATTGCAACCGACGCTTTCTAGACTTTTCTATTCAGAAAAGCAGTCGATGCTATGCAGTTGTACGGAAATGCTAATGTAATCAATAAAAGGAACCTGACCGGGATGAATAACACAGGCTCCAAAGTGATTATTGGGCTGTGTGTGTTGCTTGCAAATATTTTTTAAACATCCATTTTTCATTTTTAAGATATTTTAAAAATATCTATGGATATCTATTCTTAAATCATCCAGAAACTACTTCAGTTCTGGTTCTTCAGTGAGAACTGAAGGAAGCTCCTTGGATGAGAGGGGAAACATCTTCCGGGGGGGGGGGGGGGGGACAATTGATACTCCTTACAGACAGCTGGTCATTTGTATTTCTTTTAGAGAGAAGTTGAGGCCATTTGGAGGTGTGTTTTTTTCCCTGTGTCTTCACCAGAGTAGCCCGCAAGGGTGTGGAGCCTTCTTGGAACTAAGGAGCTGTGTTATAGCCTGGAAACTCAATATTTACATTCTGATCGTCGCCACCGACTGGAGCAGCAAATGGTGGTTGTGAAAACCCTGCACCACCGAGCTGAAGGCCTGCCTACCAGTTCCTCAGTCAATATGGCCAACTGTTGAGATGGCTGGGAGTTGAGGACCATCCATCCGTAGTGGGGTTTCCCTGGGTTTTATCTAGATGTGGTGGGATGTGGTCTGGATTCCCAAGAGGGAGGGGCCAATACGCATGGAGGTTTAATTGGGAAGAAGGAGGATCAAAGGGAGATCCTCCATTGAAGTCCTCAATCAGTTGTTGGAACAATGAATCAGTGGAAGGACTTGCCTCCAGAAGTTGTGGGTGCTCCATCACTGGAGGATTTCTAGAAGAGGTTGGACAACCATTGCCGGAACGGTAGAGGTTCTCCTGCTTGAGCAGGGCCTTGCGTTAGATTAGTGTTTCTCAACCTTGGCAACTTGAAGATGTCTGGACTTCAACTCCCAGAATTCCCCAGCCAGCGAATGCTGGCTGGGGAATTCTGGGAGTTGAAGTCCAGACATCTTCAAGTTGCCAAGGTTGAGAAACACTGCATTAGATGACCTCCAAGGTCCCTTCCAGCTCTATCCTGATTTACGGTTCTACGTTTTGGGCAGGTTTGCAAGAGGTGGGTCGGAGAGGCCATCTTTGTCAAAATCGAACAGTCCTGTCTCCTGGGGGGGGGGGGGTAGGAGATACCACAACATCTCTAACCTACAACACAACCCTTTCAGCAGTTCCAATAAAGCACCACACTTATTTGCGCTGTGGGACCCCCAAGGATACCCACAAGCCTCCAAGTGTCCTCAACATCTCTTTAAAAAGAATGTAAATGACCAGCTTGTCTGCAGGGAATATAAATCCTTTGATTTCCCCACCATTCAATCAAGTATTTGGGGTGTTTTTTTTCCTCGAAGAGGTTTTGCATCTCATCTGAGAAGCTTCTGACTGAAGAACTGAACTGTTAGAGAGAACAGAGGAAGCTTCTGGGATGAGAAGCAAAACCTCTTCAAGGGAAAAAAAGTCATGAAAGATCCGTTTCCTCTTGAAAAAGCAGCTTTCAGGACAACCACGAACTGCATGACTAAAAATCTTCATGGACCGTGATTAGAAGTAGTCCTCGACTTACAGCAGTTCATTTAGTGCGGCTTTTTCACGCTTCTGATGGGCCGCTCATGCTTGTAGCCGAATGAGAAGAAAAACACCGGACAAATCCTTCTTGTGATAAGCTTTTGGCCCCGAGCAATGCCCGGGAGGCTTTTTTATTAGTCCCAAACAAAGGAAAGGTGTATACAAAATTACATCAACAGGCACATGACTAAATAATCCAATAATAATAATGCTGCGTGGCAAAAAGCTTAGTCTCTGGGCAAAAGAGTGAGTGAAAAAGGGGGGCTGCTTCTTCCCTGGGCAGGAGAAGAGAGATAAGGAATAGGGAGGGGGGGAGTGGAGGAAAGCGAGCAGCTCGCATTCCTATCTTTGAAACGCTAACTGCTAGATAGAAGCTGGTACAGAAAGGCGCGCTAATTAATAGGAAGACTTACGTATTGCTAACAAGAATGTTTTTGTTAGCATCCATCTCTGGGCCTGTGTTTTCCAGACAGCCTTAGCCGTCCTATACACAGAAGTGGTAATGGATCTCAACCATTTAGTGACCGTTCAAAGTTACTAGGGCACTGAAAAACAGGAATTATGACCACTTTTCACACGACATCCCCATGGCCAACTGAAGAACTGAAATGGTTCACTGAACAGCAGCACAAAAAGTTGTAAAATGGAGCAGAGTTCCCTGACCAAATGTTGCAGTTAGCAACAAAGAACGTGGGCTCAATTGTCATGAGTCGAGCACTACCTGTATTTAGCAGCAACTGTCATAGTAATTTATTTACCAAACTTTCCCCAGCCTATGCTCTACCTCCCTCACAAAAGGGCTCCCTACAGCTAGTCTTCGACTTACAACAGTTCATTTAGTGACCAATCTCTGAACGCCACCAAAAGGAGGGACTTACAACCCTTTTTCACACTTACGACCATTGCAGTATCCCCAGGCTTACATGGTCCAAATTCAGACGCTTCCCAACTGTCTCATATTTATGACAGTCATGGGGTTATGTGATCCCCTTTGGCGAGAAGCCTGATTCCCTTAACAACCAGGAGACTAATTTCATCACTGTAGTGCTTAACGACGGTGACAAGGAAGGCAGTAAAATGTATGAAACTCCCCAAGTGTCTCGCATAGCGACAAGAAAGTTTGGGTTCAATTACGGTCACAAGTTGAGGACTACCTGTAATTTTAAAACCAGCCACATTAAAAAAAAGGGAAACCTCTCTCTGGCTACTTGATCAGGTTCCGAGGTTGTACACATCAAAGCAACACGCATGATACAAGTGTCAAGCCCTTTCACACGTGCAGAGAGGAACCACCAGTAGGCGCTGCGTGCCTTGCTAGGGTATCTGGATTACTGTATTACTCCCATGGGCCAGCCGATCATGGAAGTCCAGCCTGCGTCCTCCACGTGGCGCGACTGGGTCTGAGTGGGCGAGGCCAGACCCCTCGCCCCTCCCCGACCCTCTTTCGGGGGTCTCGGACGTCTCCATCTCTCCCCGGTTCACGCAGGCGCGGTCCACTCCCCTAAATCCGCGCTTGCGCAAAAGGTGTGTGGGGGAAAGGCCCTTGTCCATTCGGCCGGGCCGGTTGTCCATCCAAACGTGGGGGGAGGGGTGAAGAGGGGAAAGCGCGCGTGCGCACAACTCAACGGCGGCGAGTACGGCGCAGGCGCTTTCGCGGCTGGAGGGCGTGCCTTTAGGCAGTCGGCGCATGCGCTCCACCGATCCTCCCCCTCGGCCTGAGGCAACCCCGGCCGAGGAGCAGTCGCGAGCTCGGCGTTGAGGCGGCGCGTGCGCGGAAAGAGCGAGCGAGAGAGAGGGAGAGAAAGAGAGAGAGCGACGGCGAGCGAACAGCCTCAGTAGCCGCCGCGGCGCCTCCTCGGCCGCGCATGCGCGGAGCGAGGAAAGTGGGCGGCGCGGGGCCCCGGCGACGGCGGCGGCGACGGCGCGGTAGGCCCGGCAGGACAATGGCGGCGGCCTCGGCCTCGGTAACGGCGGCCTCGAGTCCCGTGTCGGGGCCTGGAACCGTCGTCGGAGGCAGCGGGCCCGGTTCGGCTTCTTCGTCCTCGTCGTCGTCGTCGTTTTCTTCCGCCGGCCCTTTGTCGCTTTCCCGCCGGAAAGACGGAGGCCCCGCCGGGAAATTCTGGGAAAGCGCCGACACGGCTTCGCAGTTGGAAGCCGCCCGGGTTTGGCTGGCTAAGCATTACAAGAAGGTGAGGCGGGGTTGGGGAGAAAAGGAGATGAAAGGGAGAAGAAAGAAAGAATAGGAAGGCCTCTCTCGTTCCTGAGGTAAAAAAAAGGAAGAGAAAAGAAGAGGAGGCCCCTCATTTCCCATGAGAAAAAGAAAGAAAATAGGAGGCCTATCATGTCTGAGGAAAAAATAGGAAGGAAAGGAAAAATAATAATGAGGCCTCTCATTCCTGAGGGGAAAAAACAAAGAATGGGAGGCCTCTGACCCTTGACCTCTGACCCCGCCTCCCCTCGACCCCCCTCCTTTATCCCCCCCCTCCCTCTTCCTCCTCACATATCCCTCCCCTCAGGGCTTCCCTGGGATTAGGTTAGGGCCTCTTTCATCAGAGCGGGTGGTCCCATCATCCACGGTGTGAGGAGGGCAGGGTGTTGTGGATGATGGGGCCAGCTGTGCCCGGGGACAGCCCCCTTTCCCTATTTTAGCCAGAGATAGGGTCATTCTCCCCCCCCCCCACACACACAAGTCATAATGTCTTTATCTTCCTGCCCTTTTGGGTCTGGGAGAGAGGGGAGGCTGTGGATTATGAGTCCAACTGGACCTGGAACAGGACCTCCCCCCATATTTAGCCTTAGATGGGGGTCATTCGGGATTCGGAGTCCTACATTGGGCGGCATATAAATGTTATTAAATTTGCAGACTCATTCTCCCCTCCCCCAAGTCATAATGTCTTTACCCCCCTGCCCTTTGGGGTTTGGGAGAGTGGGGTGGCTGTGGATTATGGGGCCAGCTGGACCCGGGGTCATTCCTCTTCCCCCCATATTTAATCCCAGATGAAGGGTCATCCTTCTCTCCCCATTCATAATGTCTTTACCTTCCTGCCCTGTGGGATTGTGTGGATTGCTGTGGATTATGGGTCTAGCTGGGCATGGGTCTCCCCCCATGTGTTTAAATCTAGAGAGGGTCATTATCGTTGTCCCACCAAAAGCAATAATGTCTTAAGGTCTTCTTAACCCTCCTGCCCTCTGGTCTGTGGGGGAGAGGGGTGGCTGTGGATTATGGGGCCAGTTGAACCTAGGGATGCACCACTTGGATTGGGGAAATGTCATTTATGCAACCAGTTGTGAGCTTTTCTGCACGGGGAGCTGTGTTACATTGTTACTTCCTGTCTCCTCCTAGCTACACTTGCTTTCTTTGGGGCCCTTGAAAACTGGATTTAATTCTCAATTCTTTAGGAACTTGAGATCTCCCCAACCCCCCTGAATACAATTAGTCCTTGACCTACGACCACAGTTGAGCCCCAAATTTCTGTTCCTAAGCGAGACTTGCTTGGGGAATTTTGCCCGATTTTACAACATATCTTGCCAGGATGCTAATCGAATCCCTGCAGTCTTGGGTGGTTAAGGAAGGGAATCTGGCTTCTCCATTGACTGCGGATTGTGAGGTCGCAAAAGGGATCACGTGACACTGCAACTGTCATAAATATGAACCAGTTGCCATACGTCTGAATTTTGATCGTGGGGACGCTGCAAAGTTTGTCACTGTGGAAAAAGGGTCATAAGTCACATTTTTCAATGCCGTCATAACTTTGAGCCGTTACTAAATGAAATGTTGGGGGGGTTGGTCTCTGTTTATATACAGTTGCTTGTCTTGGCAGTGCTAGAGGAAGCCTGGTTTTCTCCCTTGTGAGTTCCTTGATTGCTTTCTCCCTGATGGTTTGACTGGTGTAAATCCATGCTTATCTGGATTTCTCTTTCTTTGTCCTTGGTGCTCTCGGAGCTTGGTGGTTTGTTTGTAAACGTCTCATGATCCCACTAGGGAACATCATCAGTGCTGGAAGGATGGGGGTGGGGGTTTGGTCTCTGTATAATTGCTTGCCCTGCCATAGGTGGTGGTGGGAATGTGGGTTTTTTCCCTTGATAATTCCTTGATTGCAGTATTGTTCTCCACTTGATTGTTTCTCTGGGGTTAATCTCTGTTTATCTGAGTTTCTCTTTCTGTATGGTCATTGGGGTCTTCTGTAGGGTCAATGAGAAGGAAGGACTCCCTCGAGAAGAGCCTAAAAACATCATCAGGGTGGAATGCTGGACAGACTCAGCTTATTTTCAGGTGCTGCTTCATTTAATAATCAGGAAAGAAACCACTCAACTCCATTTGTTTGAAATTAAGTGTACTTTTACTAATTGCAAACTTATAGTAGCTAAGCTGAGTCTGGTTAATTGGGTGCGAAAGCAAAGAATATCATGTATAGTTCAGTCCCCTCCCTTTGGCACCCCAGTCCATAGCCCAATTATAATTCACCCATCTGTCAGGTGGGAGATATCTTCAAAAAACCTCATCAGGTTGGAATGCTGGACAGTTAACCTTGGCGGGGAAACTCCCTTCCTCCACATGCGCAATGAGATGGTCAGGACAGCTTCTAGAACATTCCTCCAGCACATCATGATTCCCCTCCCAAATACCATGCCCCCCCTCCCCGTTTTAATGGCAGCCGAAGCAGCAGCAAGGCAGAGGCTGATAGGTGGGAAAGATTGAGGGGGCAAAAGAAGAAGAAAGGGACGACAGAGAATGAGGTGGCTGGATGGAATCACCAAAGTGGTTGGCGTGAGCTTAAATGAACTCCAAAGGATGGTAGAGGACAGGAAGGCCTGGAGGAATGTTGTCCATGGGGTCGTGATGGGTCGGGCACAACTTCACAACTAACAACAAGGGTCATTGGTGTTCTTTTTAGCTGGGTGGTTTCTTGCAGACATTTTGTGACTCAACTAGGGAACAGCATTAGGGCTAGAAGGGGGTTGGGAGGAAGAGGAGAACTGTGGGTTCCTTGGTGCTCTCTGAACTGGGTGGTTTTTTTGCAGACGTCTTGTAACCCAACTAGGGAATGTCATTGGTACTAGAAGAGAGGGGGTTGGTTGGTTGTGGAGGTGGAGTCGAGGGGGGAGGGAGGGGATGGGGAGGAAGAAGAAAAGCTCTCTGAGTTTGGTGGTTTTCTTGCAGATGTTTCATGACCTAACTAGGAAACTTCATCAGTGCTTGAAGGGAGGAGGAGGAGGAGGAGGACTGAGAGGTCTTGATGCTCTCTGGCCTTGGTGTTTTTCTTGAAGAATTTCATTATCCACAGAAACATGAATGAACCCAATGTTAGAACTTTTTTTTTAAACTTTATTTAAATTTTTAAGTACAAATAATGCAAACATAGTGAATACAAAAAAAGAAAGAGAAAAGAAGAAGGCAAAAAAGCCCCAAATATTATAGTGCACCCCCACACCCCGGAGACCATTTTTTTCACCCTTATATTTTGTGAAGTTTCCGCTGTTCGCCCATGAAGCCAATGTTGAGAAAAGACAGGAGACAAATTTTCTCGGGATGGAGCGACCCAGATTGGGGGTCTGGTAGCCCCTTTTATTGAGACAGGACAAAGGCAGGAGGAGCAATAACATGTGATAGAAAACAGCCTGTAAAAGTACAATTTCTAATCTACTGCTTCAGGAAAGTTCTCTCTATATATGGTCAAATCCTGGGCGTCATTGGTAGGGCACATCTTAGGATGTTATGTTATGCATTATCAAGATGTTATGGCTTTCTCGGAGCCAGTTGTCTCCTGTGTGATTGAGCGTGGCTCTGCAGGCCTTAATATGAACTAGGCCATGGAGGACACACACCTACACAAGGAGCCATATTACAACAATATTTCTTCTTCTATAACAACTAAAAGATATACAATATATTCCAATTGTGCCTTTATCCCCTCCAAAACAACATATATTTCCCTTTGCCTTCTACCAACACCAATGTTAGCACTGATGACGTCACCTAGATACCTACTAACGAGATGTCTGCAAGGATACCACTAAGCTTGGAGAGTCTTCCTCCTCCTCTCCGCACCCCAATTCCCTTGTAGCACTGATTCTGTTCCTTAGTTGGGTCACAAAACGCCTGCAAGGAAGCCACCCAGCTCAGAGAGCACCAAGGGCCCCTGAATTTCAACTCCGAGCTTAAAAACTCTTCTATCCATGCCACGATTAGTTGGTTACCCTGATCGCTGCGACATAGCTAATAGTCTGTTCTAACCCCTTGTGGGGTAGCTGCATCACACCCAATGCCGCAAGCTTTTTGCAACTCCTCCTCCCCTGTGTTGAATTTTTCCCAGCTAGCTTTTCCCACGTGTAGTCATTAAGCTACGCGGCGACGCAGCCTCTCTACCTTTTTTTGAAACCCAGAATGTCAGGTGAGCCGCAGAGGTTGTAAGGCAGGTCAAACCTGTTGGTTTCTTCGGTGCATGAACAGGCATGAAGTTGTGCACCCACGATAAGAGTGTTTACATACGTGCGCAGCAGGGAACCGAGGCAGCTCTGGTCATCTCTTTGCAATCAGAATTCAAGTTTTCTCTTGACTTGCAACCTTTTGTTTAGCAAAGCTCCCCAAGTTACAACGGCACCAGAAATAAAAGGGACCTGTGACCAGTTTTCACACTTGCAGCCGTAATAGCATCCCCGTGTGACCTGATCAAAATTCAGATGCTTGGCAACCGACAGTCGCAGAGTCCTAGAGTCACACGATTCCCTTTTGGTGGCTTTCCGATGAGCAAAGTCACTGGGGAATCCAGGTTCACTTGACAACTTCACAACTGCAGCGATTCACCCAACAACCGTGGAAAGAAAAGTTCATGAAATGGGGCAAAACTCACTTAACCCCCCTTAACCGATGTCCTTGTCAGGGTCCCAAACCAATGCGAGTTAACAGTACTAACACTTCGCGTGATTTTGATTCTGTGCCTCTTGTTTTGACGAGCAAGGGTCGTTATTTAGCTTTTTCAGCTTTTGGCGCACGTGGCTGGCTCACGTTTAAAGCAGCCGCCCATTAGGACGCAAAGGCACCTCTTGCAGTTACCGTTTCTGAGCCGGCTTTCGCCCACTCTGTACTTGTGCCTTTAGCCTTGCTTTTCTCCATGTTGAATTCCATATTGTTGGATAGGGCCTAGGGTTCGAGTCTGTCCAGATCTTTTGGGTCCCAAGTTTGTCTTCTGGGATGTTGACTATTCCTGCCAGTAGTGTCGATTGTAAATTTTGATGAGTTCCCTTTCTATCTCCTCATCTAAGTCATTTATAAAGATGTTCAAGAGTCCTGGGCCTAAGACTTACCTTGTGGTACCCCACTGCTTCCTTCCCTCACTGAAGATGTAATATCCCTAAGGCAGTGTTTCTCAACCTTGTCAACTTGAAGATGTCTGGACTTCAACTCCCAGAATTCCCCAGCCAGCGAATGCTGGCTGGGGAATTCTGGGAGTTGAAGTCCAGACATCTTCAAGTTGACAAGGTTGAGAAACACTGCCCCTAAGGATTACTTGTTGAGTACAGTTTGTCAGCCAGTTACAACTCCCTCTGTGGTGATGCTGTCTATCTCACATTTCCCCAGTTTACCAAGAAGTACATTGTGGTCTACTCTTGTCGAATGCCTTACCGAAGTCTTTTTAAGTATTCCATGCCATCTGCAAATAGGATCAGTTCCCTCATCTTTTATAAAGCCTGTACTATCACAATCACTCCTTACTGACCTCATGGCAGTGGGCTGGCAGGTGTCGACGCTAAACGCAACAGCCCCATCAGAAGGTTTAGCAGGGAAGAGCAGCTGGAAGTGCAGCTGTCCCTCCCCCAGATCTGTGACTTGAAACCCTGACCGACCGTGCCCCCCCCGTGCCTGCCAGCCTGGTAATGTTTCATCTGTTGTTCATCTATTGTGCAGTGTGCTGTTGTGTACGAATGAACCTTGGCCGCACACAATGGCCTGCAGGGCTGGATTTGATCTCCCCCTTTTTTTTTAAAGAGGCTGCCAATTAGTTCAGTAGCCGCCAAGCAGATTACAACAATTAGAAAAGCCGATAAAATCTTAAAATTGTGAACCACAAACCTGCCCTAGGGTTGTACAGTTGTACAATCCAACTCTCTGCTAAGGCAGGAGACCTTTAGAGAAATACGGAGTTGGAGGGGGCCTTGGAGGTCATCTAGTCCAACCCCCAGCTCAAGCAGGAGACCCTTAGAGAAATACGGAGTTGGAAGGTTCCCTTGGAGGTCATCTAGTCCAACCCCCAGCTCAAGCAGGAGACCCTTAGAGAAATACGGAGTTGGAAGTAATCTTGGAGGTCTTTTGGTTCAAGCCTCTGCTCAAACACGAAACCCTAACAGAATCATAGAATGACAGAGTTGGAAGGGACTTTTGGAGGTCATCTAGTCCAGCCCCCTGCTCAAGCAACAGGCTCTTACAGAAATTGTCAGCTTCTGCTTTGCTATCGCTTCAGCTGCCATGAAACGGGGAGGGAGGGCATGGTATTTGGGAGGGGTTACTCATTGTGCTGGAGGAAGGTACTGGAGTTCACCGACTGATTGGGACTATGCATGCGTGGGTGTTTCCCGCCAGGACTAACGGCACCGACATTCCATCTTTGTGATGCCTTTTGAAGTTATCTCACACCTGACACTTGGAAGACTTATGATGGGACTGAGACTATGATGCCAAGGGGTGGGGAATGGGCTATTCTATATATCAATTGCTTTCACGCCTAATTAATCAGATTTCGCTACCCTTCGCCTTTAATCATTATTAATTAGTAGAAGTACACTTGATTTCCACACATGGAGTCTCGTGGTCTTTCTTTCCTAATTAATTAATGAAGAGGATCTGACAGAAATGCAGAATTGAAAAGGACCTTGTTGGTCATCTAGTCCAACTCCTTGCTCAAGTAGGAGGTCATATACTATTCTGGATATAATTGTCAATGCTCCATCACTGGAGGCTTTAAAAAAAAAAAGACAGGGCAGCCATTTATCAGAAATGATCGTGGTTCTCCTGCTTGAGCAAGGCTAGATGACCTCCAGGGTCCCTTCCAACCGCCTTGTTCTGTTCTGAAAAATAGGAGATTCCTCTTTCTTTGGGTGAGAGAGTTTGGCAGGTAAAAAAAAACCTGGAAAAAAAAACCAGAAATGAAGATGCAGCCGTAGATCATTTATTCATTATTCACCCAGTATTAAACAGCTAAGAGGGGCTGGGGTGGGAGGGGGGAGTTACTTTGTGGGTCTACATAACAGAGCTGCAGGGGATCTTGGAGGTCTTCTAGTCCAAGCCCCTACTTGAGCAGGAGACCCTATAGAATTCCTGACAATCTTACATTAAAGTTGCTGATTGGGTCCCCTGGTGGAGCTTAAGAAGGTAGCCCTTGACTTACAACAGTTTGTTTAGTGACCGTTCAAACTTATAACAGCACTGAAAAAAGTCTCTTACGACCGTTTTTTTCACACTTAACCCTTGCAGCGTCCCCCATACGGTCATGTGATCAAAATTGGGGTGCTTGGCAACCGACTGGTATTTACAACGGTTTCAGTACCCCGGGATCAAGTGATCTCCCTTTTGCGACCGCCTGATGAGCAAAGCCCATGGGAACACCGGATTCATTTAACAACAATGTGACTAGCTTGACGCCTGGGGCGATACACTTGACAACTGCAGGAAGGGGGGGGTCGTAAAACGGGACAACCCTCCCTTAACTGTCTGGCTTAGCCACAGAAATTTTCTTCACTCTTAAGAAACCTTTGGCTGCTTTTTGTAGGAAACCTTTTGCTCTACACGAGTGGTTGTAATTCGGGGGACAGCCTGTATCTCTCTTGCTACCTGATTTCCACCTGCAACGGCTCCTCCTCACCGGCAGAACCAGGATTGAAACAAAGAGAGACCTATTGTGCTCTCGTGTTGCAGCCGATGCGGTTATAGACAGAAAATTAACAACCACAAGTGTGTGTGTGTGTCTCTTTGTTCCACAGTATGTCCAGGCCGATGCACCGACCAATAAAACCCTGGCTGGGCTGGTTTCCCAATTGCTGCAGTTCCAGGAAGATGCCTTCGGAAAACACGTGGCCAATCCTGCCTTTACCAAGTTTCCGGTCAGTATTGAGGATTTCCCCAGTGTGGGTCTCCAGTGATACTCTTTGTGGGCAGAACAGGAGATGCCAAAGGTTTGCCATTGTGTTCATGCCTAAGGTGGGGACTAGAACTCACTGTCTCCTGGTGATTGGCCCAAAGTCACCCGCTGGTTTTTATGCTAAAAAGAGAACTAGAACTCACTGGCTCCTGGTGATTGGCCCAAAGTCACCTGCGGCGTTGTTGCCACACTGGAGGGCCCGCTCATGTGTCCTTGGCCGAATTGAAAGGAAAACACCAGGCAGAAATCCTTGGGATGAGCGAGCTTCGAATGATCATCGAAGGTCTCTTTTATTAGAAAAGTTAGTTACAGGGTCATCAAAAGAAGCATATCAGAAGGCATATATAATCACCACATGATACAAGTAAACTAATGAAAAGTTCACAGCATTCTACAAATAAACCAATAGAAAATCACATCATGGCAAGGGGGGGGGCAAAGGGGGAATAGAAAGTTACAACCTAGCAGAGGGAGGGGAGACGGGGAATCGAAAGTTACAAGCTGCATGGCGTAGGGGGGGAGAAGGGGCAGGTGTGGGAGTAGCTGGCTCACATAGTTCATGAGGCTGCATAATGAGTCCTGGCCGTTAGGCTGGAAAGATGTTCCTGGTACGATGTTTCTCCATCCCTCTGTGTGTGTGTGTGTGTGTGTGTGTGTGTGTGTTTCAGGCAGGCAAAACCCGCCCTGCACACACACATACACACACACGGATGGATACCAACAGTCACCCATACGATATGCCTAAGGCAGGTCTAGAACTCACTGTCTCCTAGTTTCTAAGCCAGCACCTTTGCCACTTGTCCTATCTGACTCTCAATTGCCGTTCAGTGTGGCGAACTTGCTTGGAATTCTGGGAGTTGGGTTCTGATGCATCTGGGTGTCAGGTTGGGAAATGTGCTGGGAGCGAAGGATGCTTTTCTGGTGTTAAATCTGCTTTCATAAGTCCTTATGAAACTTTCTGTGCAAATGTCTTTGTCAAGTGGGACTCAAGCCGTTCTTTGTGCAACTTCAGATAGAGTTTCGTTTGAAAAATTTCCCTTTCAGGCTGTTCTAGAATTGCAGAACTGCAAATCAGATTGAAGAAAGGAGAAAAAGAAAGGGATGGGCGATGGGCGATGGGGAGAAAGAGAGAGGGAGGGGGGGAGGAAAGGAAATGGAAGAAGAATGGAAGGGAAGGAAAAGATAGGAAAGGACAAAACAAGGGAAAAAAGGAAAGGACAGAAAAGGAAAGGGGGGAAAAGGAAGGTTAGGGAAGGACAAAATAAAGAAAGGAAAATTGGGAAGGGAAGGAAACAAATAAAAGGAAGGAAAGAAAGGAAAGGAGAAAAGGAAAGGGGAAGTTAAAAACAAGGAAAGGGAAGATAAAAACAAGCAAAATGATAGAAGAAGGGAAAAAAAGAAAGAAAGAAAGAGCAAAGGGAGAATGAGGAAGGAGAGAGAGTAAAGAAAGAAACCAAACAAGAAAGGAAAAGAAGAAAAAGGACATGTTTGATTTAAGGACTTGGATCTGCCTGCCGTCCAGGCTCTTCCCCCTGAGTCAAACTGCCTCGCCTCTGGAATCCTGGCCAGTCCTTAAAACAGGACTTTGGTTTGTTGTGCCTTTGTGCTTAACACAACTAAGTTGCGGTGGGGGAAGGCGTCTCCAGTGCCCCGTAAGCTGCAAGGATTCTTTTAACCCAGCGGCTTCTGAAATTTGCTTGCAAAATCTGCAAGCGGTTGGCCGATCGTTTCTCCTCCTGCGGTGTGAGATTTGTGCGACTGGTTGCGTGTTTCAGATTTGTCCAGAGGGGGGGAACCCGCAACTCTTCCCTTGTTGCGGTTTTGTCTTTCAGGCCAAGTGCTTCCTGGATTTCAAAGCTGGAGGGACGTTGTGTTACATCCTCGGTGCCGCTTACAAGTACAAGAACGAGCAAGGATGGTGAGTTTGCTATCCCCGCAACTAGTTCTCGACTTAACGACCATTCCTTTAGTGACCGAACCTCCCAACGGTGCTGGAAAAAAAAGAGCTGGTCCTCAGACTTACAACCGTGCACGCGTGATCAATTGGGAATTCACTTGTATTTACGAATGTTTCGCTTTCCCGGGGTCTCTTGATTGTGACCTCCCGACGAGCAATGTCCACGGGGAAGCCCAATTCGCTTAACAACCTCATGATTCACTTAATGACTGCCGTGATTGCTTAACAGCTGGAGCAAAAATAAGGGTTATCAAATTGATCGAGGCTCACTGAGCCCACTGCCTTGCTTAGCGATGGAAATTCTGCTCCCAGTGTTGGCCGTAAGTTAAAAACTACCTACAGGGGTGAAAAGAATTGCATTTATTGCCATCCTGACTGATAACACACGTAGTGCTCAACTTACAGCAGTTCATTTAATGACTGTTTGGAGTTACAGCGACATCAAAAGATGTGATTTATGACTGTTTTCAGAATGCGACTTATGACCGATATTCACACTTATGGCTGTTGTAGCATCCCCATGATCACGGGATCCAAATTCAACCATTTGGCAACTGACTCATGTTTATGACGGTTGCCATGTCCCGGGGGGGGGGGAGTGGCGAAGGTGCTGGCTTACACGACCCCCTTTGGCGATCTTTTGACAAGTAAATTCATGGGGAAAGCCAGACTCACTTAATAACTGGCTTCTTAATGTAATGACTGCAGCCATTTATCCTTTGATAAATATGGCCAGAAAAGTCATAAAAATGGGGCGGAGCTCACTTCATTGGGTCTCGTTTAGCAATGGGGTGGTCCGTTGGTGGTCGTAAGTCAAGATCAACCTGAAAATTGTGTTTCTACTTGTCCGGAATGGGGATAAATAGCCCCCAAATCTTTATTCTTCTGTGCAGGAGGAGATTCGACTTGCAAAACCCTTCACGGATGGACCGAAACGTGGAAATGTTTATGAACATCGAAAAAACATTAGTGCAGGCAAGGCTAATAATGTTATGTTGTATTGTGGAAATGGCTTTCGAAGTGCTTCTGAAGGATCCGAAGAGGGATTTGAGCCTCTCTCAATAAATATAATAAACATATTTATTATACTTATTTATTATACAAGGCTGGATAAAATGTAAATGAACCAACCATCTGTGAAGTACTCTAAGAAAGAAAGAAAAAACCTCTTCCTAGATTTTCCCCTAAAGGTTGATGCTTTGTCAATCTTGTATGTATGTATATATGTATGTATGCATGTATGCATGTATGTATGTATTTAGTGTCACAACCCCTGGTATGCCCAAATATGGGAGGAAGTTCACTGCTTCCATTCTCTGTCCATCGGCTCATCACAAAAGACCATCCAGACAGAAACCCAATATTTTTACTGTTGCCTTTTTGTTACATTTGTGTTGTATTTGTGCTGATAAATAAATAAAGGGAGACTAGTATAGATCTATTTCAAGCTATTTAGCTCTCATCAGCTAGCCAGTTTGAATCCCAGTAAGGGTATGGCTAGCTGATGAGAGCTAAATAGCTTGAAATAGATCTATACTAGTCTCCCTTTATTTATTTATCAGCTCAAATACAACACACTATATATATCTATATCTATATCTATATCTATATCTATATATCTATATCTATCTATCTATCTATCTATCTATCTATCTATCTATCTATATCTATATCTATATCTATATATATATATATATATATATATATATATATATATATATATACACACACACACACACACATATACATATATGTGTGTGTGTGTATGTATCTATATATATATGTATGTATGTATGTATGTATGTATGTATGTATGTATATACATATACATACACACACACACATCTTGATTAAGTAGCAAGCATCCTGGTCAGTTAGAAACATGCTGAAAGGCATGCAGTTTACCTAGAGTGTCTTGTTGAATTATTGAATCTGTATTCTTGATGATAGGAATAATGGGTTATTATTTGAATGCAGTATTTATTTTTTTATCCTGTTAATTTGTTTTTCTCTGGGATCAAAAAAATATCCTTTAATTCCTCCATTATTCTTTTTCTTTTCTTTTCTTCAGAATAACTGTCTAAGCAGACCAAGCATCTACCTCATTCCGGACATCGAGCTGAAAGTGGCTAACAAGCTCAAAGACATTGTCAAGCGCCATCAGGTAATGGGTTTGGAAAACACTGGCTCCGCACAAGCGTTGTCTCTTGGAGTAGTGAACAAATTCAGAAAACAAAATAATGAGGTCTTAAAATTGCCCCTCGGTTGCTCAAAACGGCAGTCCGGGAGTTAGGTCCTCGGTTGGAGACGTTTCATGACTCAACTAGGTAACGTCTTCAGTGTTAGAAGGGACGGCGTAGAAAGAGACAGCAACTTCCTCCCCCCCTTCTAGCACTGATGTTGGGTAATGAAACACCTGTGCAGAAGCCACCAAGCTCAGAGCACCAAGAATTCCATAATCCTCCTCCTCCTCCCCCTCCCCACAAATCCCCCTCCCTTCTAGCACTGATGACGTTCCCTAGTTTGGGTCATGAAACGTCTGAAAGAAAGCCACCAAACTCAGCACCAAGGACGACCTTGTCTTTTTCCTCCTCCTCCTCCTCCCTGCAAATGCCCCTCCCTCCTAGCACTGATGGTACTACCTTCTTGGCTCACAAAATGTCTGCAAGAAAACCACCAAGCTCATAAGACCACCGAGGACCCCACGGTCTTTTTTCCTCCTCCTCCTCTCAACAAATCCCCCTCCCTTCTAGCATTGATGGTGTTATCTAGTTATCTAGATAAACCACCCTGATCAGAGAGCACCTTTCTTCTCTCCTCCCTCCTCTCCATACACCCTCCTCCCTTCTGGCAATGATGATGTTCTCTAGTTGGTTTGTGAAACGTTTGCAAGAAAACCCAGGAAGCTTAGATGCTACTCCCCTCTCTGCTTTTTTTTTTCCCCTTAGGGGACCATCACAGACGACAAGTCGAAAGCCACACATCATATATACCCTGTTCCTACCTCACTGGATGAAGGTTCGACGCAGCTTTATGATATTCGATTAAACTAGCATTTAAAATATAAGTGGTGTTTGCCTCCAGGGTCTTTAAAAAAATGGCATGTTTTATTGTTGTGACGAGTGCAAAGGCCGCAGAGATGACGTTCTTGGCAGATCCTGCAAATCGATTTAATCAATTTAATAAATAAATGTTCTCCAGAGTTTTTACAGCTGGCCTCCACTGGAGGGCAGCATTTCCCCAGACACTCTGGAAAATTTCTCCTTCTTTCCCCGTCTTCCGAATCCTTTCATATCTGGTTTCTCATCTGGAGGGCAGAATCACAGAACTGGAAGGGACCTCGGAGGTCTTCTAGTCCATCCCCCTGCTCGAGCAGGAAACCCTATGCCATTTCAGACAAAATGGTTGTCCACTTTCTTAAAATCCTCCAGTGATGGAACACCCACAACGTTTGAAGGCAGGGTTAGCTGTTCCACTGGTTAGTTGTCCTCACTTGTCAGGAAGTCCCCCAGGTGCTTTTTTCAAGAGGCAACTGGGCTTTCTCCCGTTCCTTTGAAGACGTTTCGCTTCTCCTCCGAGAGGCTTCTTCAGCTGTGACTGGATGGTGGGGAACGGGGGGGATATAAATCCTTGCATTCTTTCAAAGCACCATGGAGACCACTTGCAAATTTACTTGTGTCCTAGCGCAAGTGGGGGTGGGGCCTGTACGTGGACACAGAGCAGAAAACGTCCTGCAGCTAAGAAGGCTCCACCTCCATTTGCACTTCCCAGGAGACCACGAGGACATTCACTATAACAGCCAAACTTTTTTGTCCTCATGTGCCAAAAGCAATAGCAGTTAGACTTATATACCGCTTCATAGGCCTTTCAGCCCTCTCTAAGCGGTTTACAGAGTCCGCATATTTTCCCCAACAATCCGGGTCCTCATTTTACCCACCTCGGAAGGATGGAAGGCTGAGTCAACCCTGAGCCGGTGAGATTTGAACAGCCGAACTGCAGTCAGCAGAAGTAGCCTGCAGTGCTGCATTTAACCACTGCGCCACCTCGGCTCCTTGCAATGTGTGCATGACCCGTCCCCTTGTGCAGGCACACACAACTCTATGAGCCCCTCTGTGCATACGTGCGACCACCACCACCACCCTGCACCTCATTTTGGGCCTAGTAGGCCTCCCTGCAACCGCCTAGGAGCAAAAACAGGTAGCGGGGAGTGCCCCTCCGCAATCCCCACCATCTCTCATGTGTGGGACCCTTGCACATGCATGCAAAACCACCACCCCTTCCGCACATGTGTATGCCTCTCACATGTGCCCTGCCCTCTGCACATATGTGGTGGAGACCCAAAAATCAGCTGGCCAGTGGGAGGCAGGTGCAGTGCAGCTGAGCTGGGGTGACGGCTCTTGTACCCACAGAGAGGGCTCTGCATGCCACAGGGTTTGCCATCATGGCACTACAGGTCTTTGGAGATTCTCACTCATCCAGGTTTTCGGGTGTCCCAAAGGTGCTTTCTTTCCAAAGGCAACTGGACTTCCTTGGTTTTTATCCTTGAAAAGTTTCCGCTTCTCATCCGTAAAGGTTTCCTCCCTTCTGAGTAACATTTCATTTCATGATTCCGAACTGAAGAAGCTTCCAGGATGAGAAGCGAAACCTCTTCATTAAAAAAAAAAAACCCGTAAGAAAGTCCAGTTGCCTCTTGAAAATGGTGTCTTATATTTTGATATACATATCTCTGCTGGTTTTGTGAATTTATGCAGGAATGCCAGACTCTGTCACGCTGCACGGAATGAATGAATGAATGAATGAATAAATAAATAAATAGACTGATGTCATTTTATTTCTCTTCCTGGCAGATGACTGGCTGAGACCCGTGATGAGAAAAGACAAGCAAGTTCTGGTGCATTGGGGTTATTACCCAGACAGGTAATCCACATGGCCTTGGCAATCCAGCATTATAATAAAGGTGGTTCTCGATTTATGACATTTCATTTAGTGACCGTTGAAAGTTGTAATGACACTGAAAACAGTGACTTACGACCCTTCTTGACACCCAGCGACTGTTGCTGTGTCCCTGCGATCAAAATTCAGGACCTTGGCCACTGACTCGTGTTTATGACGGTTGCAGTGTCCCCGGGGGTCATGTGGTTCCCCTTTTGCAGAGAGATTTGCTGAATAGTCATGTAACTTAACAGTCACAGTGATTCACTTAACATCCATGACAAGAAACGTAAAAAATGGGGCAAACCTCACTTAGCAATGGAAATGTTGGAGTCAGTGATGGTTGTAAGTTGAGGATTACCAGGAATTAGAAAAATAAGAATTAAATGAAAAAGACAACAAAACCAAATTCAAAGAGCAGAAAGTCCTCTAGTTCTCTTTTGGCCATTTAGTTGCAAATAAATTGGATGGATAGATGGAAGGAAACTGGATAGATGCATAGATACTGGATGGATGGATGGATGGATGGATGGATGGATGGATGGATGGATGGATGGATGGATGGATGGATAGATAGATAGATAGATAGATAGATAGATAGATAGATAGATAGATAGATAGATAGATAGATAGATAGATAGGTTGATTCAGCCTTCCATCCTTCCGAGGTGGGTAAAATGAGGACCCGGATTGTTGTTGGGGGCAATATGCTGACTGTAAACCGCTTAGAGAGGGCTGAAAGCCCTATGAAGCGGTATATAAGTCTAACTGCTATAACTGCTATAGATAGATAGATGATAGATAGATAGATAGATAGATAGATAGATAGATAGATAGATAGATAGATAGATAGATAGATAACAATAAAATACAATAGCAGAGTTGAAAGGGACCTTGGAGGTCTTCTAGTCCAACCTCCTGCCTAGGCAGGAAACCCTATACCATTTTAGACAAATGGCTATCCAACATATCTTAAAGACTTCCAGCGTTGGGGATATTCGCAATTTCTGGAGGCAACTTCTGTTCCAGTGATCAATTGTTCTGTCAGGAAATTTCTCCTCAGTTCTAAGTTGCTTCTCTCCTTGATTAGTTTCCACCCATTGCTTCTTGTTCTGCCCTCAGGGGCCTTGGAGAATAGTTTGACTCTCCTTTGGGGCAGCCCCTCAAATATTGGAAGACTGCTATCATGTCTCCCCTAGTCCTTCTTTCTATTAAACTAGACATACCCAGTTCCTGCAACCGTTCTTCATATGTTTCAGCCTCCAGTCCCCTCATCATCTTTCTTGCTCTTCTCTGCACTCTTTCTAGAGTCTCCACATCTTTTCTACATTGTGGAGACCAAAACTGACTAGATAGATAGGTAGGTACGTACGTACGTACGTACATACTTACATAGTGGGTGGGTGGGTGAGAGATAGATATTAGATATATACTGGATGGATAGGTAGACATGGAGACAGATAAATACATAGGTAGATACAGGATGGATGAATAAGACGATGGGTGGAGATACATCTATAGATAGTAGATGGAATATACATAGATACTAGAAGAATGGATGGGTAGGTAGATAGTAGATAGATGTGGTTTCACATGGTCTCTTGCACTCCATCCTGCCTGACCAGCCTATCCAATCCACCCACCTCTTTCCTATTTATTTTTTAACCTTTCAGCTACGACACCTGGGTCCATGCGAGCGAAGTCGAAGCGGAGATCGAAGAGCCTCCCATTCCTGAAAAGCCCTGGAAGGTGCGTCTCTCTTCTCGGTGGGCGTTGGCTGTGAAATCTGCAGTTTTTAAGCGACTGAGGTGTTAAGAATTCTCGGGGAAGAGAAATTTGGCGTAGGTTTTTACACACACAAAATGAGAAAAAAGTTGTCAAGCATGATGAGGGGGCTGGAAGCTATGGCCATTTACGACGGTTGCAGCATCCCGGGGTCACGTGATCCCTTTTTGCAACCTCCTGACCAGCCAAGTCAATTGGGAAAGCTAGATTCACTTAACAACCGTGTTCCCCACTTAACAACTGAAGCATTTCACTTGGCAGGAAAAATCCTAAAATCGGGTAAAAATCCCTTCGCGAATTTCTCACGTAGCCGCAACAATTTTGGGCTTGATGGCAGTCATGTCAAGAACTGCTTGTCCTTAAAGATGTTTCTGACAATTTTGATTATTTGGCTAGGTCTACGCCCGATGGATCCTGGACATGGACGTTTTCAACGAATGGATGAACGAAGAAGACTACGAGGTGGATGAGAACAAGAAGCCAGTCAGCTTTCGACAACGGATTTACCTGAGAAATGAAGAGGTGACGCTTTTGGTCTCTTGGGATAGAGGTGACACTTGGTGGGATGGAAGGAAGAGGAGAGACGTTAAACAGGGGGAAGGGAAGAGACAAAGAAGGGAAGAGAGAGAAGACGGGAGGAGAAGGGAAGAGGAGAAGGGGGGAGGGAGGAAGAGGTTAAAAAGGAAGAGAAGAAGAAGGGAGGAGAATGTGGAGGGGAGAGGAGAGAAGAAAGGAAAAAAGGGAAGAGAAAGAGAGAAGAGAGGAAGGAAGGAGAGGAAACGGAAAGGAAGGAAGGAGATAATGAAGGGAAGAATAGGAAGGAAAGAGGTAGGAAAGAAAAGGGAAGGGGGAAAAGGGAAGAGAGAAAAGACGATTGGGAGTGGGACAGGGGAAGCAAAGAAAAAAAGAGGAGGAAAGAAGGGAAGAGAAGAGAAACTGGAAGGTACCTTGGAGGTCTTCTGGTCTACCCCTCTACTCAAGCAGGACCATCTTAGACAAACGGCTGGACCGTAACCCTTTCTTAGTTCCCCTTGTTGGATCATCTCTCTCTTCTTTCAACAGCCGGTCCGTAGCCCCGAACGACGAGATAGAAAGGCAGCTACCGGGACCCGGAAGAGGAAGGCCTCTCCTTCGCCCCCACCACCTCCCACCCCAGTGGAATCCAGGAAGAAAGTTGGCAAGAAGGGGTAGGGTCCTTGGATGGATGGATGGATGGATGGATGTGGATGTGGATAGGTAGATAGGTAGATGGATGGATGGATGGATATGGATGTGGATAGGTAGATAGGTGGATGGATGGATGGATGGATGGGCAGATAGATGGATGGATGGATGGATATGGATGGATATGGATGTGGATAGGTAGATAGGTGGATGGATGGATGGATATGGATGGATATGGATGGATATGGATGTGGATAGGTAGATAGGTGGATGGATGGATGGATGGATGGATGGATGGATGGATGGATGGATGGATGGATGGATGGATATGGATGGATATGGATGGATATGGATGTGGATAGGTAGATAGGTGGATGGATGGATGGATGGATGGATGGATATGGATGGATATGGATGGATATGGATGTGGATAGGTAGATAGGTGGATGGATGGATGGATGGGCAGATAGATGGATGGATATCGATGGATATGGATGGATATGGATGTGGATAGGTAGATGGATGGATATGGATGTGGATAGGTAGATAGGTGGATGGATGGATGGATGGATGGATATGGATGGATATGGATGGATATGGATGTGGATAGGTAGATAGGTGGATGGATGGATGGGCAGATAGATGGATGGATGGATGGATATGGATGGATATGGATGTGGATAGGTAGATGGATGGATGGATATGGATGTGGATAGGTAGATAGGTGGAAGGATGGATGGGCAGATGGATGGATGGATGGAAGGAAGGAAGGAAGGAATTACTGATCAAGTAGCAGTGAGTTTGTGATTAACATGACCGAGAGGAGGAAGGAGAGGACCCGCCACCTCACAAGGTGGATCCATTGCCAATCACACAGAGAACGGTGCTCTCGTTCCCTCCAGTCTCGGTTGGTCAGTCAGAAAGAGACCATTCATCAAGACATCTGTCTGTCATCTGTCAATCTGATGAGCTATCTTACCTGGAGCTGTCTGTGACTCGTTATCCATTGCTCATTTATCATCTTTCTATCTTATGTTGAAGTCCAGCCATCTTCCAGGTGGCCGTGGTTGAGAAACACCTGGGTGAATGGGTGGGTGGATGGGTGGATGGAGAGATGAAGAGATGGGTGGATGGATGGAGAAATGGAGAGAGATATACTATTTTTCAACATGCTGGCTGAGGAACTGAAGTCTGTCTTCCAGTTGGCTGAAATGGATGGATGGATGGATGGATGGATGGAGAAATGGAGAGAGATATACTATTTTTCAACATGCTGGCTGAGGAACTGAAGTCTGTGTTCCAGTTGGCTGAAAAGGTGGATGGATGGATGGATGGATGGAGAAATGGAGAGAGATATACTACTTTTCAACATACTGGCTGAGGAACTCTGGAAATGGAAGTCTATCCATGTTCCAGTTGGCTAGGCTGCAGAGGATGGATGGATGGGAGGGTGGATAGAGGGAGGCATATTTGGATGCATGGATAGATGGATGGATGAAGAGAGAGAAAGAGGTTTCCCAACATACCAACTGAGGAACTGAAGCCCTACCGGGAGGTGGGGACCAAAAAATAACCTAACCCAGATTCCACTCCCTGTGCAGAAAATGGTCAGCCAAGGGTGGTCTTTTCCTTTTGTCTACCCCACTACCCATCCCACTCCCCTTCCAGACAAGCCAGCCTCTACGGGAAGCGACGCGGTCAGAAAGAAGAGGAGGAGCAGGACGATCTGACCAAGGACATGGAGGACCCCACCCCTGTGCCGAACGTTGAGGAGGTGGCCCTTCCCAAAAATGGTGCGTCACAACACACAAGCCCCACAACACAACCCACGCAGCTGTCTTCCCCCGTTTTGTCCGCCATGTTGTTTCTTGCCGCCCCCCCCCCCCCCCCCCCCCGGAAATTTTCCCCGCTTTCGAAACCGTCATCTGGGGTTTCTCCAGACGGGCAGTCCTCGACTTAAAAGACCAAAATTCCCATCGCTGAGCAAGATGTTGGCAACGTAGGTCCATTTTTGTCATATCTGATATCCCCACGATCAAAATTCAGGGTCTGGGCCAACGGCTCGTATTAATGACAGTTGCATCGTCCCCTTTGGCGTTTCACCCATGAAGCCCATGAAATCGTTCGGCCAACGTGTGACCCGCTGAACGGCCGTTGCGATTCCCTTAACCGTGTCCTGAAAGTTTGTAAAGTTGGCTGTGATTCACTTAACGACCGCCTGATAATTCTGGTACCGACTGTCATCGTAAGTCAGGGACTGGCTGGAATTGAGCTAGTCCTCCATGAGAGATGAAATTGAAATCCTTCTGCAAGTAGTCTTCAGTTTACGACCGCAATTGTGAGCAACAATACAGGTAGTCCTTGACATACGACCCCAATTGTGAGCAACAAAGGAAGGTCTGCCTTAAGTAAATACCCATAGTCCTCAACGTACGACCATAATTCAGTGCCAAATTTCTATTGGTAAGGAAAATATTTGTTAAAAAGACAGTTTTGCTACAATTTACGACCGTTCTTGCTGCTACCATTAAGCGAATCCCTATCATTCTTAAATTAGCAACCCAGTTGCTAAGTGAATCCGGCTTTGCTTGTCAGAAGGTCAAAAAAAGGTGATTCTGTGACCCTGTCATAAATATGAGTCAGTCGCTGAATGTAAGTTCTGTGGAGATGCTACAACGGATCGTAAGTGTGGGAAATGGTTATAAGTCACTTTTTATGCTGCTGTTCTGTCTTTGAACGGTCGCTAAATGAATGGTCGTAAGTGGAGGACTACCTGTAATTGTATTCGTTCTTCATTGAACGTCCTGTTTTCTAGGCACGTTCCGAATTTGAACCCTTGTCTCTCCGAACCTTTTATTTATTTCTTTATTTTAAATAACCTTCTAGACTTTTATTCCGAGTAAATAACCTTCTAGACTTTTATTCCGAGTAGTTCTCGTCGTACAACTGCAGAGCCCCAAACGTTCATGTTGCTAAGCGAGACCCTGGCGCGGGAAAGTTTTGTCCCCTTCGACAAACTCCCTTGCCACCGTTGTAATTGCTGCAGTTGTCAAGTGGAGAGCTTGGTCATTAAGCAAATCAATCTTGATAAGCAAACTACCTTGAATGCGTGACCCGTCAAAACCGCGCTCGACTAAGCCGCTCCCGATTAAACCGCGTCGCTGACGTCATCAACAGGGCGACAACAGCCAGCGCGGAGAAAGAAGGGCGCTTTAAATAGCGCTTTGAAAGCAAGCCGATTCAACTTAAGGTAAGGGTTAGGTTTAGGGTTAGGTTTAGGGTTAGGTTAAGGGTTAGGGTTAGGTTAAGCGTTAGGATTAGGTTTAGGGTTGGGTTAAGGGTTAGGGTTAGGGTTAGGTTTAGGGGGGTTAGGTTTAGGGATTAATTTTAGGTTTAGGGTTTACAGCATGCTTCTGTCTCCACGCTGTTGTCGCCCTGTTGATGACGTCAGCTGCGCGGTTTAGTCGGATGCCGAGGTGGCGCAGTGGTTAAATGCAGCACTGCAGGCTACTGCTAGATCAGCAGTTCAGCGGTTCAAATCTCACCGGCTCAGGGTTGACTCAGCCTTCCATCCTTCCGAGGTGGGTAAAATGAGGACCCAGATTGTTGGGGGCAATATGCTGACTCTCTGTAAACCGCTTAGAGAGGGCTGAAAGCCCTATGAAGCGGTATATAAGTCTACTGCTATTGCTATTGCTATTGGATGCGGTTTAGTCGAGCACGGTTTTGTGGTGGAACCCCTTGAATGCATTTGGGTCAATATTAAAGGTTGGGGGGGGGAATGACATTGCCATAGGTCAGTGGTTCCCAAACTTGGCAACTTTAAGACTTGTGGACTGCTGGCTGGAGAATTCTGGGAGTTGAAGTCCACAAGTCTTAAAAGTTGCCAAGTTTGGGAACCACTGCCATAGGTCTATACTACAGGCCACCCAACCAAGCAGAGGAAGTAGATGAACTTTTTGCTAGTCAGCTAACTAAGGTATGTAGGAAGCACACCGCAATAGTAGTGGGGGATTTTAACTACCCTGACATCAACTGGGAAACAAACTCTGCACCAAGTGGAAGATCCAACAATGTTCTGGCACCTCCCCCCCCCCTTCGTCCGGTGATTAACACCGACACAGGCTTAGTAGTTTGCCACTCTTTATTTACAGCAATTACAATCCTGTTGGCTGAAAGCCCAACACGACTCACTGGCAAGATGTTGGCAGCAACTCAGACTCCCACAGACAAGAGATAGAATACAAACAAGAGCTTCTCCAGCTTGTTATGAACGGTTGTGTCCTGCAAAAGGGCTCCTCCCAAAGTCTCTTCTTATATACTCTCTTGGGAGGAGCCAAGCCACAACCAACTGAACTTGATTATTTCTTATGAGTCTGTCTTCGTAACTGCTGCCTCCGTTTCTCCGCCCTTCTCTGCTGGGCGTCAGGGACAAACCCCCTTTGATCTTCACCACTGCTCCATGCCTCAGGCGCCTCCTGATGGCCAACCAGCCTCCCTGGTCCCTGCTCGGAGCCTCCCGGGTCCCTGCCCAGGGTCCTCCATAGCCGACTCATAGGGTTCCTCGCTATCGGAGTTCATCGGCAGCTCCAACGGCTCCTTCTGGGCCACAGCAAACAGGTTCCTAACAAACCTAGCAGACATCTTTGTTTCCCAAAAGGTAGAGAAGGGAACAAGGGGATCGGCCATATTGGACTTAATTCTCACTAACAGAGAGGAAATGATAGAAGGTGTTGAAGCCATAGGAACCCTGGGGGCAAGTGACCATGCAATGTTGGAATTCAACATTATGAAAACACAAGTAGTAGAACAAAGTCAAACTAGAGTCTTGGATTTTAAGAGAGCTAATTTCAATAAACTTAGAGAGAGAGCTTGGGAAGGATTCCATGGATGAGAATCCTCAAAGGGAAAACAATTCAAGAAGCTTGAGAAATTTTGAAAAATGAGATTACAAAAGCCCAGTCTAGCACAATACCAATGAAGAAGAAAAATAACAGCTCCCAAAAGAAACCAGCATGGCTGCATAAAGAACTGTCTGAAAAATTGAAAGACGAAAAGATAAGTATAACTAGTGGAAAGAGAGGGCATAACTAAGGCAGAATATCAGTAAATAGCCCGAGCCTGTAAAGATGAAGTGAGGAAAGCTAAGGCTCACAATGAAGCAAGGGTTGCCACAAAAGTAAAAAATAACCAAAAAAGCTTCTTCCAACATGTTAAAAGCAAGAAAAAGTTAAGGAAACAATTGGTCCATTTCTGGGAGAAAATGGCAAGAAGGTGACAAGCAACAGGGAGAAAGCAGAACTATTTAATTCATTTTTTGCATCTGTCTTTACACAAAGGGAAAAACAGTCCAATCTACCAAAAACAGTACCACAAAAATCAGATTAGGAACACAAGTTGAATGAGGAAGAAAATGATAAGTGAGCACCTGTCTACCCTAGAGGAGTTCAAATCACCAGGACCGGATGGATTACACCCCAGGGTTCTGAAGGAACTGGCAGACGAGATCTCAGAACCACTGAACTATATCTTCAGAGATCCTGGAGCACCGGGGAACTACCAGAGGACTAGAAAAGAGCTGATGTAGTTCCCATCTTCAAAAAAGGTAAAAAAAAAATAGATCCAGGAAATTATAGACCTATCAGCCTGACCTCAATACCAGGGAAGATCCTGGGAAAAGATAATCAAGCAACGAATTACCGAACACCTAGAAGTAATCAAAGTAATAGCCAAAAGCCAACATGGGTTTGTCAAAAACAGATCATGCCAGACTAATCTTATTGTGTTCTTTGACAAGGTGACAAAATTAGTGGACCAGAGGAATGCCGTCGATATAGTTTACTTGGACTTAGGTAAGGTATTTGATAAGGTAGACCATAACCTACTACTAGATAACGTAGAAGAATGTGGGTTGGACAGCATCACCACCAGATGGATTCGTAACTGGCTGACCAACCGCACTCAACGTGTTAGTCCTCAATGGAACTGCATCTTCATGGAGGAAGTATGCAGTGGGGGACCCCAAGGCTCTGTTTTAGGCCCAGGACTCTTCAACATCTTCATCAATGATTTGGATGAGGGGATAAATGGGGAACTCATCAAATTTGCAGATGACACCAAGATGGCAGGAATAGCCAACACTCCAGAAGACTTAAGGCTTAAGATACAGAAGGATCTTGACAAACTTGAACATTGGGCAATATCTAATAAAATGAAATTCAATGGTGAAAAGAGGAAGGTTCTACATATAGGCAACAAAAACGAAATGCACAGGTACAGTATAGGTGGTACCTTGCTCAATAGGAGTAACTGTGAGGGGGATCTTGGAGTCCTAGTGGAGAACCATTTAAATAGGAGCCAGCCTGTGTGCAGCAGCTGCCAAAAAAGCCAACACAGTTCTAGGCCACATAAACAGAGGGATAGAATCAAGATCATGTGAAGTGTTAATACCACTTTATAATGCCTTGGTAAGGCCACACTTGGAATACGGTATTCAGTTTGGTCGCCACGATGTAGAAAAGATGTGGAGACTCTAGAAAGAGTGCAGAGAAGAGCAAGAAAGATGATTAGGAGACTGGAGATTAAAACATATGAAGAACTTGCAGGAACTGGTATGTTTAGGTTTAATGAAAAGAAGGACCAGGGGAAACATGATAGCAGTCTTCCAATATCTCAGGGTTTGCCACAGAGAAGAGTGAGCTATTCTCCAAGGCACCTGAGTGTAGAACAAGAAGCAATGGGTGGAAACTAATCAAGGAGAGAAGCAACTTAAAACTGAGTAGAAATTTCCTGACAGTTAGAACAATTATCAGTGGAACAGAAGTTGCCTCCAGAAGTTGTGAATGCCCCAACACTGGAAGTCTTTAAGAAGATGTTGGATATCCACTTGTCTGAAACGGTATAGGGTTTCTTGCCTAGGCAGGGGGTTGGACTAGAAGACTCCAAGGTCCTTCCAACTCTGCTATTGTATTGTATTGTAAATCCGACTTCCTGCTTCTCAGAAGTTCGCTAAGCGAGACATTGATTAAGATAGTTGGCAACTTTTCTTGCTGCCACTTTTAAGTGACACATACTGTGTACATATTTCTGCAACCAATTCTTCAAAATCTGAAGGTTACTAGAGGCTATACAACCATGTGTACTGTGCGTGTGTATAAAATAGAGTATTTTTGGCACAGAAATGCTATTTTTTGTTTGAAAATGGGAAAGGCTGGATAGCACAATGGTTGGGTGGGGGGAGGGTTGCGAACTAGAAGCTTGGCCGGAGAAGCAAATTGGTTTTCTCCCTCTGGGCCCTTTTTGTTCTGTTTATGACCCAACTAGGGAACAATCTTCAGTCGATAAGGGGAGGGGGGGGGATTTCAGGGAAGAGGAAGAAGAAAAGGACTGGGGGGGGGGCTGGGTTCTCTCTGAGCTTGGGTGGCTTTCTTGCAGATGACCCAACTAGAGAACCTCATCAGTGCTAGAAGGGAGAGGAGCTTACAGAGAAAAGGAGGAGGAGGAGGAAGGACTGTGGGGTGTTCTCTGAGCAGGGGGCTTCGTGACCCGTCAACCGCGTTCCACAAAAGCGCGGTCGACGAAATCGTGTATGTGACGTCATCACAACGCGACGAAAAAGATCGAAAAATTGAAATAAAAATTAAATTACAGCAATTCAACATAAAGGTAAGGGTTAGGTTAAGGGTTAGGGTTAGGTTTAGAGCGTTAGCGTTACGTTTAGCGTTAGGTTAAGGGTTAGCGTTAGGTTTTTCGTTACGTTTAGGGTTAGTTTAGGGTTAGGTTTTGGGGGGGTTAGGATAAGGTTTTCGCTTATTTTTACATTTTTCGATCTTTTTCGTCGCGCTGTGATGACGTCACATACGCGCTTTCGGCGACCGCGATTTTGTCGTCCGCGGTTTTGGTGGTGGAACCGGGGGGCTTCCTTGCAGACGTTTTGTGACCCAACTAGGGAACCTCATCAGTGCTAGAAGGGAAGGGGTGCCATGGAGTGGGATGTGTTTTTTTTTTCTCTCTCTCTCCTTGGTACTTCTGTGAGCTGAGTATTTGTTCACTGCTTGGTTGTTGGTCTAGTATTCCTGGCTGGGGAATTCTGGGACTTGAAGTTCAACTTGCCAAGTTACTCGGAGCCACCACCACCCCCTCTCTTATTTGCAAATCCAGGTTCATGTAGTGACCCTTCGAAATTAAAAAAGTATTTGGACCCTTTTTCACACTTACTACCATCACAGTCACATAATCACAATTGAGACCCTTGGCAACCGACTTCTATTTATGAATGTATAAAATTAAAATAAATATTTTATCATTTAGAATGGAATAATTTGGTATTATTATTTTTGCAGTCAATCCGAAGAAGGACAGCGAAAACACCCCGGTCAAAGGAGGCACCGTCGCGGATCTTGGGGAGACCAATTTTTTTTTTTGGCTTCCTATTTTTCAGCTTAACTATCGTTTAGCTACCATTCGATACTAGAACCGCCCTAAACGACCATTTTCACCTAATGACCATCGCAGCGTTCCCTTGGTCTCGCGACCAAAATTCAACCGGAACTCGTATTATGGTGGCCCTGGGGTTGCGTGATCCCCTTTTGCGACCTTCCCACAAGCAGAAACCAGATTCATTTAACGACTGCATGACTAACGGCAGGGATTCACTTAACAACAGTGGCTAGCAAGGTCGTCAAACAGGACAAACTCGCTTAACCGCTATCTCGCTTAGCAACGGAAATACTGGGCTAGGTTGTAGTCGTAAGTCGAGGATTTCCTGCAGAAAGAGAGCGTCCCAGAGATGGCTGCACTCCCATATGGCGCAAGTTTCTGTGTCATAATACAATGGCGAAGTTGTGTAAGTGACACAAACCGCCTCCTGTTGTGTTGTTGTCTTGCAGATGAACAAGACGAAGAGACAATGAGGCCGGAGCAAAGGTAGGCAATTTTCTTCGGGGGGGGGGAGGATAACATTAAAAAAATTTTTGTTGTTGGTTGCAAACAAAGGAGCTGGACCTCAGTGAGGCTCCTGTACTCAATCTTGGATAAAAGATTGCAAACAAAATAGATTTCGTTTGAGTTGCAAATAAACTCCCAAGAAGCCACAATTCAATTCTGAGCCACAAATCTTCTCTTTTAGCCAAACAGATCTTGGTAGTAACTAATCAGAGAAGACACTGAGAGCAAACCATCCCATCACCTCCTCTGCATTCAGCCTCCCCTTTACACGTGATATTATTTCTTCGACAACTCTACTGATGTCCAGTACTTTCCTTAAAGAACAGGGGTTCAAAACCATACAGCCCAGGAGGAGGAGGAGGAGGAGAAAAAATGAAAAAGGGGAGAAGGAGAAAAGTGAAGAAGGGGAAGGGAGAAGAAATGGGAGAAAATGAGAAGAAGGGAGAAAGGAGAAAAAGGGGAGGGGGAGGAGGGAGGGGGAGTTAGCGGAGAGAGGGAAGAGGACCAAGGGAGGAAGAAGAAGAAAAAGAGGGAGATGGAAGATGATTGCAAATTATGCCAATATCGGGGCTCCATTTTTTCCGTCGGTCCCTCTAGATGTTCCTTCCTTGCCAGCGTAACACTCTCTTTCCTGCTGACAGGAGGACGAGGATCCCAACAAAGGGGACCAGGGACGGTCCCTCGACACCGGAGAAGACAACGTCACTGAACAGACCAACCACATCATCATTCCCAGCTATGCCTCGTGGTTCGACTACAATTGGTAAATTTCGCCATAGGGGAGAAGGGAAGCAACATCGACCCACCCACCCCTGAATTTACCCCAAGCCTTAGTGGGGTTGGAGGGAGGAAGAGGAGGAGTGAGGGGAGAGAGAAGGAGAGGACTCTGTGGGTCCTCAGTGGTCTCTGAGCTGGGTGGCATTCTCCCAGATGTTTCATGACCCAACTAGGGAACATCATTATTGCTAGAAGGAGGAGGGCTTCGTTCACTTTCTATATAAAGTCCCTTCCAGCCCTGATGATAGCAATAGCAACAGCAGTTAGACTTATATACCGCTTCATGGGGCTTTCAGCCCTCTCTAAGTGGTTTACAGAGTCAGCATATCGCCCCCAACAACAATCCGGGTCCTCATTTTACCCACCTCGGAAGGATGGAAGGCTGAGTCAACCCTGAGCCGGTGAGATTTGAACAGCCGAACTGCAGTCAACTGAAGTAGCCTGATGTCATGATGTCACCTAGCCAGGTCAAGAAATGTCTGCAAGAAAATAGATTATATTTCTTATTTGTGGTCAAATCTATAATTGTTTTAACTAACAGCATGAAGAAGCCTTTATATAGAGAGCGATGAAATCCAGCAGCTAGTTGGCTTAATCAGTCAGTTGTTGGCTTCGGACTCTCTCCTGCTGTCCCAATGTCCGTGATCATGGCTTACGCAGCACGCTAGCATTGAACAAAAGTTGAGCCGGGGCTTATTCACAGACCTAGCCAGGAGTTGGCCAGGCTGGGTTGGTGCCTCGCCGTTCAGATGCGAAGGCAAAACCGAACGGCAGCTCTTTTTCCTTTCTTCTCCTAGCATCCATGTCATCGAACGCCGGGCGCTTCCCGAATTCTTCAATGGGAAAAACAAATCCAAGACTCCGGAAATGTAAGTTAGAGAAACAAAGGAGGGAGGATCTCTCTCTCTCTCTCTCTCTCTCTCTCTCTCTCTCTCTCTCTTCTCTCTCTCTCTCTCTCTCTCTCTCTCTCTCTCTCTCTCTCTCTCTCTCTCTCTCTCTCTCTCTCTCTCTCTCTCTCTCTCTCTCTCTCTCCCTCTCTCCTCCCTCTCTCTCCTCTCTCTCTCCTCCTCTCTTCTCTCCCTCTCTCTCTCTCTCTCTCTCTCTGGGCTGTGGGCTTGGTGGTTTTCTTTCTTGGTGGACCTTTCTTGACCAAAGTACAAAACATCCTCAGGTAGGAGTGGGCTGAACACCTGTAGTACTGATGACATTCCCTAGTTGGGTCATGATACATCCACAAGAAAAGCACCACGCTCAGGAGACCACCAAGGACTCCATAATCGCCTTCCTCCTCCTTCCCACAATTCCCCCTCCCTTCAGCACTGATGAGGTTAACTAGTTGGGCCATGAGACGTCTGTAAAAGAAATGCTGCTAAATTCAGAGTGCACCAAGGACCCCCACTCTCCCACAGGACTCCTTTTCCTCCCCTCCACAACCCCCCTCCCTTCCAGCACTGATGACGTTACCTTGTTTCGTCATGAAATTTCTGCAAAAGAATTCTGCCAAATTCAGAGAGCACCAAGGCCCCCCCCCCCAGTTTTCTTCTCTTCCTTCCCTTCCTCCTTTCTGATGACGTTCCGTACTGGGGTCATGAAACGTCTGCAAGAAAACCCCCAAGCTCAGAGAGCCTCAAGGACCCCACATTCCTTCTGGCTCTTCCTCCTCTCCACAAATTCCACTCCCTTCTAGCCCTGATGATGTTCCCTACTTAGGTCAAGAAATGTCTGCAAAAAATCCACTGAGTTCAGAGACCACCGAATACCTTACCTTCCTTTCTTCCTCCTCCTCCTCTCCCTTCTATCACTGATGATGTTCCCTAGTTGGGTCATGAAATGTCTGTAAGAAAGTCTCCAGACTCAGAGAATACCAATTGCTAGGTTGGCAGAAGCTGGACAAGTACGAGCTCACTCCGTTATGCGGCGCTAGGGATTCGTACCGGCAAACTGCCGACCTTTCTGATTGACAAGCTTAGCGTCTTAGCCAACCCACTAACCTACAGGTAGACTCTCAACCAGCTTATCTTCATTTGTGGTCTAATTGTCGCTTGTATTTCCCAGATACTTAGCATACCGCAATTTCATGATCGACACCTACCGCTTGAACCCTCAAGAATATTTGACCAGCACGGCCTGCCGAAGAAACTTGACTGGCGACGTTTGTGCAGTCATGAGGTAATCATTTACGGAGGGCCTTCAAGACAGAAAAATCTGAATTATCACCCCAGTCCTGCCTGGGAAAGTGGGAGGGGAGAAACGGGACCCCGGAAAAACTTGGGGTGATGCTTGGAAAGCCAACAATGTATTCTGTGCTGGGGTCTCCGTTCGCCATCTGGAGAACATTTCTAGAATTCACAGGAATTAAACTGGGAACTGGGCTACTGGAGTGGATTGTAGTCTGGATTCCTAGAAGGGAGCGGGCCGCATTCCAGAGGACCAAGTGACATCGAAGTTTAGGTAGCCTTCGAGATAACGGCTGTTTGAAGATACAATAGACCTACACACACACACACACACACACACACACACACACACACACAGAAAGCTACTTATGACCCCATTTGGGGTCACAGCCCACAGCCCTTCCTCCTTGCAATCAACCAGAGGACCTCCCCAATCGCCCCCTTCCATCCCACCCCGCTTAACAGAAGACATCGGGATGGTCGTATCTCAGAGGACGACCTGCCTTTGGGCATATAATTGATAGCTTGACCAGCCCCCGCAAGCCTTCTCATTATCTACTTCCTCCGGAATGCGGCCCCTCCCTCCTGGGAATCCAGACCACCTTCCACTACAGCTAGTGCAAAGCAGCCTCTGTACAGATGGACATCAGCTCTTTCTCAACAGTGGCCATATTTACTGAGGGACCCTGGATGGTTGAAGCCCATCAAGAAGGAGCCCAGGTTGAGAAGACTTTCCCCATCGACCAGCTCAGGGGTCCATGAACAGCCCCACCCCACCCAATTGGGGTCTGTCCAGCCACCTCCGAGTAACTTGAGCTTGATTTCTCCTTGCATTGGCCTTCCACAAGTCTTCTCACCCCCCTTTTCACCCATCTCCCCCCCCTCCTGTCCTTGTAGGGTCCACGCCTTTCTGGAGCAGTGGGGGCTGATCAATTACCAAGTGGATCCGGAAAGTCGACCCATGGCCATGGGACCCCCACCCACCCCCCACTTCAATGTGCTGGCGGACACCCCTTCGGGACTCATGCCGCTCCACCTGCGGACCGCTCAGGTAACCATCCTTCTTCTGGTGGGTCCCCTGGCCTCTCATGGTGTCCTTCATGGCAGGATGGGTTCCTGTCAACCTGGTTTCATATCTCGCATCCGTGGGGAAGATTTGTGCTACAAGGAGGTTCCTCAGACCCAGATGAGAGGGTCTTCCCAACCCTGAGTTCACGTCTGGGTGATGGTTGTGGGGAGGCGACGATAGGAACCTTGGAAACAACCTTTGGAGAACATACCTCGGAGACATTGTTGGGTTCAGCCATTCTCAAGCTCGGCAACCATTTGACTGAAGAGGTCTGGTGGACTGGGCCACCAGAGACCATGGTCGACTAGGGAGTTGTCTTCAAGTGATCAAAGTGGAGTAACAACGGATGGATGGAGAGAGAGAAATAGATCAGAACTTCCCCAAATGCTGCCTGGGGAATTCTGGGAGTTGACCTCCACATATCTTCAGGCCGCCACTGTTGAGAACCGTTTTGCTAACTTCTTAGCTAGCCTCCTTTCTTCTTTTCAAATTTCTTGTGGTAATTTCAATGTTCTCCTGTGCGCTGCTTGGGGAATCCAAGCATGGGTTAACTTTGTCCATTAGCCTAGAGGCTGAGTTACGTAATTGTTGACCCTGCCTCCTCTGACTGGATAGTTCAGTTTTTTTAACTCAGTCCAGCCTAAAGAGACGTAAAACAATTTGCTCTAGGACTATTAGACAAATTATCTCATTCTTCAGGATTCCTCATGCCTTAATTGATTACTGGTTATAAGCAACGAAGTGCAATTCTATGCCTGACTGTCTCTGGAGGGCGGCAGTTCGCTGTCAGCCTCGCGTCCTTTCGGCATGTCTGGCAGTTTCCCTAAGGCTCTAGGGGGCGGGGAAAATTTTCGCCGTAGAAGGTTCAATAAATGCCTGACTCACCTTCACGTGTGCTTGAGAGTAGGTTCGCCACTCTCCGTTCGCTGTTGTCCACTGTTGGGAGTCTGTTCGCCGTTCTCGCACTGGTTAGGGAGGGCGCGACTCACTAACACTAGCGCGGTCTGTTCCTCGGAGGTTTTGCTGCCTTGCGCTGCTGCGCTGCCTTTCTTCCTTTACTGCCGCTGGGTAGGCACTGGGATCTCTGATTGTGGGAAGAATCCGGCGGAACAGTGACCGTTGGGACCGCCGATTTGAATTTCGCGCCGGTCTTGATGGCAGTCGCCATTTTGGGAGCCGTTTAGCTGCGTGCCGACGAGTGGCCGGAAGGGGTGTGTCTTGCGTTTCACACCTGATTGCAACAGCTTTTTCGCTGTGTTCTGTCGGCATATGCAGTAGCTCGAGTCAGCAGCCAGAGACAGCCTCGCTATTCATAGCAGCGCATTCTCTATATTTGACCGTGAGGTTGATCCTTTCAGTCCATCCCGGGTTTCAAATGGCGGATCATTCCATCTCCGGGGACAGTGCTGGGGCTTCTAATTCTTCCCCGCTCCCCCCCAACACTACGAAGGCCAGTGCCAGGGCAGTCAGGACCACCACCAGGGCCTCTAGCCAGAGAGTTCGCGCCTCTTCTGCGGTGCCGGATAGGGCCGCTAAGCGCAAGGACAGGGCCAAGCCTTTGGCCAAACCCACCGTTGGCCACAAGTAGGTCGCCTCCCACACTAGTCGCCCAAGGCCCTTCCCCCGTTTCTTCCTTAGGCCTGACTGGGACCCATAGTTGGTCTTCTGAACTCGGGATGGCATCCGAGGAGGGAGAATTGGAGGTCCAATCTCCCCCCGGCCTTTCTGAAGCCAGTCCACGCTAGGCCCACAGCTACCTTTACACCTACGGCTGCAGGACTCAGAACTGTGGAAGGACCTGAGTTAGGCCTTCCCCTCTGAGCTTCATCAAATGATCTCGGCTTCCATATCACAGGGCGTTGATGCAGAATTGCATCACAGGGCCCGATTTTCCAGGCCGATAGCCTTACCCAAGGACTTGCCCACCCCCCAGGCAGACTCTCCGTCACCCCTCCCCTTGGTATATAGCGAGGATTCGCTTCTCGGTGAAGAGGGAGAAGTGGCTGACATAGAATTTTCCGATGACGAGAGCCTGGCACAGGACAAACTTACCTCTTCCGGGTTATTTCGCCCAGTGTTGTTCAAGTCCCTCTTGTATAACGCAAAGGCCACTACCAACATGGGGGGCGCTACCACTCAGGCTAGTACAGTGGTAGGCCTTGATTCTACGGAGCGTCTGTTTGCGGAACAGGTGCAGGAACAGGAGGTCATTCCCTTTCCGAAGCTGTTCCTTGACGTCCAAAAACAATGGACGCAACCAACTGCTGTTCCTCCTCTAGCATCGGGGACAGGAAGCTTTATCCTTCCATGCCAGAGCTGGACAGCATCCTCCAGTTCCCCACGGTAGACCCACCAGTGGCGCCTTGGCTTCCCCAGCCTTAATTCCGCCCGAAATTTTGGAGGGCCTTAAAGCGGAGGACTGTAAGGCCGAATAGGTCATCCCAAAGTCCCACCAGGCTGCTGCCTGGGCCTTGCGGGCAGCCACGGCGGCCTCTTTCTTTAACAGGACCTCGTTGGTCTAGCTTAGGCAGTTACAGGGCAGGCTTGCCCCCGATGATATGCCCCTCCACCAGGATGTCAACAAACTGGTGGCGGCGTTGGAATTCTCCTCTGATGCTACCCTCAACGCAGCCAAGTTCGCGTCTCGAGCGGTAGCATCCAAAATGGTGTCCCACCATCTCCTTTGGCTTCACCATTGGCAGGCAGACCTTCGGTCCAAATGGCGCCTTGCATCTACCCCCTTCAAGGGTGAGCCCTTGTTTGGTGCTGCGCTTGATCCTATCTTAATCGAGATAAGGGACAAGCGCAAAGTGCTCCCGTCCACCAACAGACGCACGGACAGGAGGCAGCAAACTTACAATAGGCGGCAGTCCTTTCGTGCCGGGGACTCCGGGTACAATGCCATTCCCTACATTCCCAGTATAATAGGCCTTACATGCAGCCACAGGATCAGAACCAGGACTGCTCCAGTGCCGGGGATAGGGGCCGCTAGCAGACCCAAAATCACCCTCAGGGCCGGCGGCCATTTCATGGCGCCACCAACCAATCCTTTCATAGATACCGGTGACTCGCGCGAGGTGGGGCCTATTGGTGGGCGCTTAACAGCCTTCGCTCACCAATGGTCAGAGACCACCTCAGACACCAGGGTCCTCCAAACCATGAGGCTGGGCCTCACTCTAGAATTTCTTTCTATTCCCCCAAGGCATTTCATCAGGTGCCCCGTGCCCAGGTGTCAGGTAAAGAGGTGTCTGATGGACACAAAAATCCAACATCTTCTCTCTATCAACGCCATAGAAGTACCAAAGGAGCAGGAGCGACTAGGATTCTACTCTATCCTATTCCCAGTCCCCAAGAACTCGGGAGGATGGCAAGCCATCCTAGACTTGAAACGGCTCAACCTTTACCTAAAATATCAGATTCAAGATGCAATCACTCAAAAGCATCTTATCCTGCATACGCCAAGGCAACCTGCTGACATCTGTCGACATCAAGGAGGCGTACCTCCACATGCCAATACATCCGGCACATCGGAGGTTTCTGAGGTTCCAATTTGCAGGCCGCAACCTGCAGTACCAAGCTCTACCACTCGGCCTCTCATCGGCCCCACGAACTTTCACGAAGCTGCTGGCAATCATAGCCGCCTCTCTGGTCAATATCCATAAGAGTCAATTGTTACCTGGACGACATCCTGGTCCTATCATCATCCCAGAACCAGGCCATTCAAGACATGCAGTGCACGATCGACACCCCTCAGCGGCACTCATCCTGAACTTTCCAAAGAGCCACCTGCAGCCAACCTCGTCCATCTTGCACCTCGGGACCGTCATCAACTCGGAAAGGTGCCAGGTGTCCTTGTCTCAAGAGAGGCGACAAAGCCTGCGCAACCTGGTGAGTCACGTGATGTCACAGAGATCCTTGCCGTTGGCAGTTCTTTCCCAACTACTCGGAAAAATGTTTCCTGTATAGACATTGTTCGCTGGGCGTGGTTCCATGCTCGGCCACTCCAATAGTTTTTGTTCCCCTTCCAGAGGGCCCATACCAGTCACTCACAAATCAGAGTCCAGCTACCACCCAAGATGTTATGGTCTCCGGTGGTGGACATCCTCCAAGCTACTCAGGGGATGCCTCTTCAAGGAGCCAGACCGCATCGTGGTGACGACGAATGCGAGCCTCTTCGGATGGGGAGCCCACACCTTGGATCAAGTCGCACAGGGTCGCTGGACAGACCGGGAATTAAGGAACAGCATCAACTGGCTAGAGCTGCGAGCCATCCGCCTAGTCCTCCACGAATTCCTGAACTTGGTGATGAACAACCAACCGTCTCACGACTTTGGAGAATCCCGGACAATCGGATCCACAACTCCCAGGGGGTTTTTGTTCACCCGAACCCTCAACTGCTGCAATTAGCTGCGTGGCACGTGAGCGGGCTATCTTGACTCAACAATGTTTTTCGGATAAGGTCATCGAGACGATTCAGTCGGCGCGACGCCTGTCCACGACTCATATCTACAAGGCCACCTGGCAGGCCTTCTGCAGTTGGTGTCGGACAGCCAGCACTGACTCAATCAAGACGTCAGTACCACAGATATTGGAATTTTTGCAGATGGGTTTTGACAAGGGTCTGACGCCAACACTTTCCGCCGCCAAGTTGCGGCCTTATCAACAGTGGTTGGCGGCAGGCAAGGCTGTTCCCTGACGCAGCACCCAAGGGTCCGCTCGTTCCTGAAGGGTGCTACAAATCTCAGGCCGCCGGTAGTGCATCGCTATCCTACCTGGGACTTGTCCCTGGTACTCAAAGCCCTCACGACTGCGCCATTCGAGGCCATCTGCATGATCAGTCTCAGATTGCTGACCCTGAAAACTGTTTTCTTGGTGGCCATTACATCGGCCAGGAGGGTGTCAGAACTCGCAGCACGGTCCACGCGGACCTCTGTATCTTTCACCCGAACAGTCATGCAGTTGGACCCGGCTTTCCTTCCAAAATTAACACTTGGTTCCACAGGGCACAGGAGCTCATTCTCCTGGACTTCTGCCCACATCTTTCACATCCACAGGAACGTTGATGGCATCACCTTGATGTTCGCAGGACGCTTCGCCGCTATGTACAACGCACTGCGGCGTTCAGAAGATCGGAGGCACTGTTTATGTCTTTTCAGCCATCATCCATGGGACAGAAGGTATCTTCACATACCATTGGCCGCTGGTTAAAAGCGGGCATCGCCCTGGCCTACAACAATCAATCCCGGCCGGTTCCCAGACGCATCACTCCCCATTCCACCAGGAGTGCTGCTACCACAGCGGCCTGGGCAACGCAGGCCTCAATGGAGGACATTTGAAGGGCGGCGACCTGGTCATCGCTGTCGCCCTTTATCAGACATTATAAAGTGGACATGTATGCCTCAGCAGAGGCCTCCTTCAGGCGGCGAGTCTTGCAGAGGGTGCTCTCACCACCTGGGGCCCCTGACCAGCCTAGCTCCCGCCCTTGACGTTCATTGCTTTGGCGTGTCCCATGCTTGGATTCCCCAAGCAGCGCATAGGAGAACGGCCGTTGACTTACCTGAACGGTCCTTCTATGTACGCTGCGAGGGGAATCCAAACCCGCCCTCGGTTTCCGCTGGTCCGGGCATTGATGTAAAACTTCGTTTTCACTACTATGGCTACCTGCCTCTTGACTATTGACATTGGATCGATTTACTTCCCTCATTGGCCACCGCCTTCCGTGACAATTGTATCACCTCTTGGTTCGGCTGAGCCTTCGTACAAAACTGAACTATCCAGCCAGAGGAGGCGTGGTCAACAATTACGTAACTCAGTCTCTAGGCTAATGGACAAAGTTAACCCATGCTTGGATTCCCCTCGCAGCGCACATAGAAGGTCCGTTCAGGTAAGTCAACGGTCATTTGGCTCCTCTCCCTAACTTAGATATGATCCCTCACTTATAATTGGTATTTGTGTTGTGGAAAAAACATTGTTGTATGAGGAAGTGAGAAAGTTCTTTTGGAGCACTGACGAGTCCCAGCAGTAGTGATACACACTTGTGACGTGTGGCACATTCTATCTGCATCTTTTCAGAAAATAAAACTTGATTTTGCTTATTGAGAGTTGCTTTGGCCTCCTCCTTAAAGTGTTCAAATTCTCTTCCACCCCCACCCCCACCCCTCCTCATTATTCTGTCTTTTTTTATTTTTTTATCTTAGATTCCAGCTTCCCAACAAATGCTGAACTTCCCGGAGAAAAACAAAGAAAAACCCACCGATCTGCAGAATTTTGGCCTCCGGACGGACATCTACTCCAAGAAAACTTTAGCCAAGGCAAGGCATGATGTTTCCCCCCCCCCTTTACTCCTCCCCCCCCTCAGGGATAGTTCCTAGATCTCACCAAAATTTTTAGATTGTGTCTTCGATTGCTGGGATTCCCCAACCAGCAGGCGGAACTTTCCGCCACTGGAAGTTGCTGAAGTGGAGGAACAGATTATCTCAGGGGATAATCTGCAGTCTGAACTGGCTAGTGTGTTCAATTGTCATCTGTTAAATAAGGAAGTACTTACTCCCAGGCTGCTAGGAACTCAGAATCGCTCGGAGAGGGAGATGAGCAATCTCTAAATTGGATGGATGATTCACACACACAAACAAAAATACACACACACAGAGGGAGAGATACTTAGTGGGTGGGTGGATACATACATACATACATACATGACAGACAGATGGATAGATAGACATGAAAGAGAGAGAGAGAGAGTGCTGGGGTTTGTAGATAGGGAGAGAGAGAAATTAGATTATTTATACAAATTAGATATATGTATTTAGTGTCACAACCCCTGGAATCGCCCAAATATGGGAGGAAGCCTACTGCTTCCATTCTCTGTCTATCGGCTCATCACAAGAGACCATCATGACAGAAACCCAATATTTTTACTGTTGCCTTTGTTACATTTGTGTTGTATTTGTGCTGATAAATAAATAAAGGGAGACAAATTAGAGAAATTAGATATAGTATATATATCAATTGTTATTCATTTTCGCTTTCCAGAGCAAAAGCGCCAACGCTGGCCGAGAATGGACAGAACAAGAGACTCTGCTTCTGCTTGAGGTAAAATTAAAACATATAAACCTCAGTCATTAGGATTTGGGCAAGAAGAGATGTGACTGCAGGCAGTCCTCGAATTACAACTGTTCGGTTGGTGACCGTTCAAAGTTAACAACGGCATTGAAAAAAAAGTCACTTAGCATTGCTTTTCGAACTGAGGACCACATCCCCACAGTCACATGATCACAATTCAAACACTCATATTTACGACATTCATAGTGTCCCGTGGTCACGTCATCCCCTTTTGCGACCTTCTGACCAGCAAAGCCACTTGGGGAAGCCCGATTCACTTAACGACCAGGTAACTAACTAACTAGAGCCGAGGTGGCGCAGTGGTTAAATGCAGCACTGCAGGCTACTTCAGCTGACTGCAGTTCGGCTGTTCAAATCTCACCGGCTCAGGGTTGACTCAGCCTTCCATCCTTCCGAGGTGGGTAAAATGAGGACCCGGATTGTTGTTGGGGGCGATATGCTGACTCTGTAAACCGCTTAGAGAGGGCTGAAAGCCCTATAAAGTTGTATATAAGTCTAACTGCTATTGCTATTAAGAATTGTAAGGATTCGCTGGTCTTGATGGGCTGTGTTTGTCTAGTGCTAATCCCTGCTTATCTGGATTTTTCTTTCTGTGAGGTCCTGAGTGTTCTCTGAGTTTGGTGATTTTCTTGCAGACATTTCATGACCCAACTAGGGAACATCATCAGGGCTAGAAGGGGGGGTGGGGGGTTGTGGAGAGGAGGAAGAGGATTGCGGGTCCTTTGTGCTTTCTGAGCTGGGTAGTTTTCCAGATGTTTCATGAGTACTAGGAGGGGGGAGGACTGGGCAGGGGGTCCTTGGTGCTCTCTGATTTTGGGTTTTTTCCTGCGGATGTTTCATGACCCAACTAGGTAATGTCATCAGTCAAAGGGTGTGTTGGATTTGTTCTCTGAATAAAGATTGGCTTACCCTGCTGGCATTGGTGGGGTGTGTCTTTCCCCCCCCCCCCTTGCTATTTCCATGATTGTTGTAGTTTTTTCCTAGAATGATTGTCTAAAAAATCCAATAAATCCAATATTTTGTCGTTCTCCCATTAAATTGGATGGTGAATGGTGGCGGACCTCACGATTTAGCGGGTGGTGGAGGAGGGGGTGGGGAGGAAGGATGCAGATTGACTTGTGGATGAGAGGCAGCTCCAGCTGAGTGATTACGTTCGTTGCTATTCCGGCCGAAGCCGGATCTCAGGAGGAAGGAGAAGAATAGGTGGGAGAATGCTTGGAAGGAGGAAAGAAAAGAGGGAGGAAGAAGGAAAGGGAGGAGAAATAGGAAGAAAGAAGGGAAGGAGGAAGGAAGAAGAAAAAGGCAAGGAAGGAAGAAAAGAGAGGCAGGAAGGAAAAGGGGGGGGAAGATTGGAAGGAAAAAGGAGGGAAGGATGGAAGAAAGGGAAGGGAGAAGGAAGGTGAAAGGGAAGAAAGGAAGAAGGAAGGAAGGAGAAAAAGGGAAGGAAGGAGCTAAGGAAGGATAGCAAAGGGAGCGATGAAAGAAAGAAGGAAGGATGGAGAAAAATGGGGAAGGAAAGGAGCGATGGAAGAAAGAGGGGAGGAGAAAGGAAAGAAAAGAGTGCTGGGAGGGAAGGAAGAGACAGGGAAGAAAAAAGGAGGGAAGGATGGAAGAAAGGGAAGGAGAAGGAAGGTAAAAGGGAGGAAGGGAGAAGGAAGGAAAGGGAGGAGGAGGGAAAGGGAGGAGGGGGGAAGGAAGGAGCTAAGGAAGGATGGCAAAGGGAGCGATGAAAGAAAGAGAAGGAAGGATGGAGAAAAATGGGGAAGGGAAGGAGCGATGGAAGAAAGAGGGAAGGAGAAAGGAAGGAAGGAAGGAAAACAGGGCTGGGAGGGAAGGAACAGACAGGGTGGGAGGAGAGGAAGGCTCAGAATTCAAAGAAGGAAGGAAGGAGCATCCTCAAATCAAGGCTTAACTTTGGTGGACCACATGGAGACAATCTTCCTGTTGCCACGGGAACAGCAGAGCAGTCCTTTCCCATTGGCTCCTTCCAAAAAACGCTGCTGTTGCTGCTCCCTCCTCCCTCATTCTCCCTCCCTCCCTTCTCCTCCTCCTTTTCCACCTTCTTCCTCTTCTCCTTCCTCAATCCCTTCTTCCTCATCCTCCTCTTTTTCTCTTTTTCCTCCCCTCTTCTTCCTCTTCTCCTTTTCCTCCACCTTCTCTTCCTCTTCTCGCTTTTTCTTCCTCTTCCTCCTCTTCCTTCCGTTCCTCCCTCCTCCATATCCTCCATTCTTCTTCCGATTCTCCTCCTCCATTTCCTCTCTTTCCCCCTTCGTCTCCTCCTTCTCCTCCTCCTCTCTTCTCTTTCTCTTCTTCTCTTTTTTCCACCTTCCTCAATCTCCCATCTTCTCCTCCCTCTCTTTTCCTCCCTCTCTCCTCCTCCTCATGCATAGGGAAGGCCCCGAAGTTTTTTCCAAGGCTTGCCATTGCCTTCTTCCTAGGGCTGAGCACGAGTGGCTGGCCCAAAGTCGCCCAGCTGGCTTGATCCCTAAGGCAGAACTAAAACTCAACAACTCCCAATTTCTCATCCGGTAATCAAAGTCCAAGACAATCTGAATGACTTGATCCACCTTAAAGCATCTATTCAGGCGGTCCCCTCGACTTACAATGATTCATTTAACGACCTTTCCAAGTTACTATGGCACTGGAAAAAGTTACTTACACACTTAACGACGGTTGCGGCACCCCTGCGGTCAACTCAATCAGTATTCAAAACGCTTGGCAACTGACTCTTATCTATGACGGCCGCTGTGTCTCTGAGATCACGCAATCCCCCTTTTTGTGACCTGATTAGCAAACTCAGTGGGGAAGCCAGGTTTGCTTAACGACCATGTTGATAACGTAACAATGGCAACGATTCCCTTAGCAACAGTGGCAAGAAATGTCGTAAAGGGGGGGAAAGCACACTTAGCAACAGAACCTCAATTGAGGTTGTAAGTCATAAGACTAACCATATAGGAAGATGTGAGTGTTGATGATGGGATACTGGTGTGTGTGTACAGCTAGTCCTCGACTTACCACAGTTCACTTAATGACCATTCAAAGTTGCAACATCCCTGAAAGAAAAGTGACTTAGACCTGTTTTTCACACTTAACGACCTTTGCGGCATCCCCGTGGTCACGCGATCAAAATTCAGGCAATTGGCAAAACCAACTCACTTTTACAACGGTTGCCTTGTCCCGGGGTCACATGATCCCGACCTCCTGACCAGCAAATTCAAGGGGGGAACCCGCTTCGCTTAACGACCGTGTGACTCCCTTTAATTCGCTTCAAAACAAGAGGGGCCAAGCTCGTTGAACAAATGTCTCACTTAGTGGTGGAAATTTCAGGCTTTACGGAGGTTGTAAGACGAGGAACAACCGTATAGGAGGGAAAACGCGCTCATAGATGGGATTGTGGTGTGTATCATTTGTGTGTGTTTGTCACTCCTAAAAAACCCTCCGTTCTCCGCCAGGCGTTGGAGATGTACAAGGATGATTGGAATAAAGTCTCCGAGCACGTCGGGAGTCGAACCCAGGACGAGTGCATCCTCCATTTTCTCAGGCTCCCCATCGAAGACCCTTACCTGGAGAATTCGGACTCCTCCCTCGGACCCTTGGCCTACCAGCCCGTCCCATTCAGCCAATCCGGGAATCCGGTTATGAGCACCGTGGCTTTCCTGGCCTCAGTGGTGGATCCTCGGGTGGCTTCGGCGGCCGCCAAAGCAGCTTTAGGTATGGTTTCCCCCCTCCCCCCGCTGCACGGACTTGGTTTTATCTTGGCTTACAGGTAAACCAGGTTCCCTACTTATGAAAACTCGAGAGAAAAAGAAGATTGGTCTCTTGGGGTTGAACAGGTGGGGGGGGGGTGTCTCTGAGCTGGGTGGTTTCCTTGCAGACATTTCACAGCCCAGCTAGGTAACTTCATCAGGACTAGAAAGGAATGGAAGAAGAGGAGGAAGAAGGATGGATGGATGGGAGGGAGGGAGAGGAGAACTGTGGCGTCCTTGGTGCTCTCTAAGCTAGATGGCTTCCTAGCAGACCTTTCAGGAACCAACTAGGTAATATCATCAGGGCTGGAAAGGAATGGAGGAGAAGGAGGAGGGGAAAGAAAGTTCCCTAATTTGGTCATGAAAATAACCCAGCTCAGAGACCCTCAACGACCCCCACATACACACTCAACCCACCCCACTGCCTTCTACATGCAATAGCCTGTTTCTGAATACTCTCCAGGGGTAGCCACACGGACAACGGGTCACAGTAGTCCAGACACTCCAGAAGGGGCCGAACTCCGCGTAAGGGCCTCGCGATCCCAACCTTCTTGTCTTCTGCTCTTTGATGGACAACCCATTTTCTCCCAACTGATCAGAGGGGTCTTCGGGGTTGGACTAGAAGACCATCGAGGTCCCTTCCAAATTCCACAATTCTATATTTCACAGGGTTTCTTTTTTTTTTTTTTTGTCCCGCAGAGGAATTTTCCCGCGTCCGAGAAGAAGTCCCTCTGGAACTGGTGGAGGCCCACATCAGGAAGGTCCAAGAAGCCGCCCGGGTTTCGGGGAAAGTGGACCCCACTTATGGGCTCGAGAGTAGCTGCATCGCTGGAACAGCCCCTGACGAGCCAGAGAAAATGGGTACGTTTCCCAAATGTGGACGGTTGAGCTCTCGAGTTAACGTCCATTCGTTTGGCAACGGTTCGGAGTCACTGAATGAAAGGCGGAAAGCTCACCGCCGTCTCTCCCTTCCCTGGAAGCCTCGGGTTCACAAGGAAGGGTGGTCCCTGACTTACGACCATTCGTTTACTGACGTTTCGAAGTCACTAAACGAAAGGCAAAAAGCTCATGATGCAATTTCTCCCCTTTTACAATTTCGGTAGTCCTTGATTTATAACGGTACATTTAGTGACAGTTCGAAGTCACTAAAAATCCTTGCAACGTAGTTTCTCCCCTTCTGCAATCTGTGGGTTGCAATCTGAGTAGTCCTGGACTTATGACCATTTGTTTAGCGACAGTTCGAAGTCACTAAGGGAAAGGCGGAAACCTCGCTATGCAATTTCTCCCCTTTTACAATCCGTGGTTTCCAATCCAGGCAGTTGTTTACTTACGATAGTTTGGTGATGGTTCGAAGTCGCTAAACGAAAGGCAGAAATCTCATGACGCCGTTTCTCCCCTTGAAGCTTTGGGTTCACAAAGAACGGTGGTCCTTGACTTACGACTGTTCGTTTATGGACTGTTCAAAGTCACTAAACCAAAGGTTGAAACTTCACAACTCCATTATCCCCTTCTACAATTTGGCTAGTCCTCAATTTATGACCGTGCATTTGGGGGCTATTTGAAGTCACAAAAAAATCCTCGTGACACAGTTTCTCCCTTTCTACAATCCGTGTGGGTCACAATCCAAGTAGTTCTCAGCTTACGACCATTCATTTAGCAATGGTTCAAAGTCACTAACGGAACGACGGAAATTCGCGACTCCCGTGTTCTCCATCGCATTGTCCGGTTGATCCGAGTGGCTTTACGACACCCCAGGAGGCCTCTTAGCCTGCAAGCTCAGATGGGCCCCCGGCAGCTGTCACACGGGGCGCATGCAGGGCTCAGCCACTAAGCCGTAACCTTGAACAAGGTCGGGCGAACATTCTGGAACGCCTGTGGGGCAGGAATCCTTCATTCTCTGAGCGAGGGAGAACCGTTTTCATCGTCTATTTCTTGGGATCTCCTTTATTATTTGATAAGTTGTCAAGCATGCCTTATACGCATTACTGCTCCTATTTCCCCCCCCCCATAACAACAACCCTGTGAGGTGGGTGGGGCTGAGGGAGAGAGACTGGCCCAGGGGTCACCCAACTGACTTCCGTGCCTAAGACAGGACTAGAACTCCCTTTCTCCTGGCGATTGGCCAAAAGTCACCCAAACAGCCTTCGTGCATAAGGCAGGACTAGAACTCACATTCGCCTGGTGATTGGCCCAGAGTCATCAGCTGGCTTTTGTACACCTAGGGTGGAACTAGAACTCCCTTTCTCTTGGTGATTGGCCCAAAGTCACCTAGCCGGCTTTCCTGCCTAAGAGAAGACTAGAACTCACCAATCGTCCCACAATCACCCAGGTTGCTCTCATGCTTCAATCTGTACTGCAACACACACACCCCTCCCGGGTTACTAAACCTTTACACACTGTCCATCGATTTATTATCCTCTCACCCTTTTTTTCAACTCTGAGCTGATACCAATTTTTTTTTTTTTAAAAAAAGGACAATTAACTTTGACGACTCCCTATTTAGCCATCCTCAGTAGTTAAATCAGGGCAAAACCTGGGGGCGCCTTGGTCCGCTCGAAGAGACGGTCAGCAGGGGTTGCACTTCGAGAGAAGCACCCAGCGTGTTGTTGGGCTTGCACCTGATTTAGCAGATGGCCAACGGAGTGGTGGAACATTGCCTCTTCCTTGTCACAGCGGAAGGCGCGGAGGGATGGTCGCGCGCGAGAGAGAGAGCTGTGAAAAAAACACAACAGCACCCCTGCTGGTTGTACTTTCAAATGGCGCCGGGAAACGTAGCTGCAGGGGCTGAACTTGGGCTCAAATTAAAAGGCATCAACACTGGCTTAACACCGTTCCGGATCAGTGGCTGTCACTAAACAAACTGTTGTTCGGTCAAGGACGGCCTATATTCCATACGTTGAGGGCTGTGGGGGGTCATCCTCGATTTATGACCGCAATTGAGCCCCAAATTTACATTGTTATGGGAGAGATTTGTGTTTCCCCATTTGACAACCTTTCTTCCCACGGTCATTAAGTGAATCGCTGCAGTTGATAAATTAAAGTGAAACTGGCTTGCCCACCCATTGCCTTTGCTCGTCACAAGGTCCCCAGAAGGGGATTGTGTGGCATTTGGAGACAGCAGTGGTCATAAGTACAAGTCGGCTGCCAAGGGCCTGAAATTTGATCACAGGGATGCACCGAAGGTCGGAAGTGTGAAAAATGGTGATAAGTCTCTTTTTTTATTCCTGCTGTTTATTTTGAAAAACTCCTCGGAGTCTTTAGGGGGTCTTGAAAGCCAACTCCCTTCTGGCCCTGAGATTTCCTTGGGGGGCTTTGCGTGAGACCACAATCAGATTTAAGACTTTTGAGATTAGAGGGTGGGGAGGATTGATGGCCAGATGCTGGATGTGTCTGAACCGAGACTTAAAAACAAAAGAGAGAGAGTGGAGGGAGGGAAGGAAGGAACGTAGGAACCAAGAAAAAAAGAGAAAGAGGGAAAGAAAGAAAGAAAGAAAGAAAGAAAGAAAGAGGGGAGGGGAGGAAGACAGAAAGAAAAAAGAAAGGAAGGAAAGGTAAGAAAGCAAAAGGAGGGAAAGAGAAAGACAAAGGAAGGAAGCATGGTGGCAGGGAGGGAAGACAGAAAAAAGAAAGGAAGGAGGAAAGAGAAAGACAGGACAGGGAGGGAAGCATGGAGGGAAGGAAGGAGGAAGGAAAAGGAAGAAAGAGAAAAGGTAGGGATTGAAAGAACGACAGGAGGGAAAGAAGGGAGGAAGCAGGGAGGGAAGGAACAAAGAAAAAGAAGGAAAAGAAAGAAAGAAAATGAAGAGGAGATAAGGAGGAGGGATCTTTGGTGCCCTGTGAGCTAGACTAACGTTTCATGACCCAACTAGGTAACCTGATCAGTGCTAGAAGCACGAGGGGTTTCCTCTCTGTTTATATACAGTCCCTTCTATAGCACTGATGACGTCACCAAGGAGGGTCATGAAATGTCTGCAAGGGAACAAACAGGTTAAGAAAGGTCGGGAAATGGGGGGGAGGGTAAAAGTCCCATTACAACTTTCTCAATCAGTAACCTAATTTTTGTGGCCGTTAATTGAGGACTACTGTATACTTTTTTTTAATAAATAATTTTTATTTAATGTTTTGATCTTTAAAAACAGTAAAAGAAAACACAATAAGAAAGAACAAAACACAAAACGTACATAGCAATATACAGTAATTTTACAGCCTTCTGTATCGGCTTAGCTTTTATAGTTCCCCCTTCTGCATTGCCTCCCTGTTGCTTTGACCTTGTCCTATAGTATAACAACAGTAGTACTGACACTTATAATAATATTAATTATTTGTATCGCCATATATTTTATATTTTGGCTTCTGATTTCTAGCCACTTATAGGTTTTATTCCATACTTTTATAGAAGTCCGATTCTTCTCTTTCTTTTAGTTCTATTGTCATTTTGTCCATTTCTGCGCATTCGAGTGTTTTTCTGATTATAGTTTCATCTGCGGGCGTATTGATTTCCCCCCCCCAGTTTTGTGCGAAAGCAATCCCGCCTGCAGTGAGTAGGTGTATGATTATGTATTGAGATTGTTTGTCCATTTTTTGGTCTAGTAGTCCTAATAAGAATGCTTTTGGTTTGGGTTCTATTTTTCGCTCTGTAATTTCTTCCAACCATTTCCAAATTTTGCACCAGTACGTCCTTGTGATGGGGCACATCCACCACATATGGTAGAATGTTCCAGGCTTGTGGCTGCATCTCCAACATTTGGAGGATAAATTTGGGTACATTTTGGCCAATCTTGCTGGAGGCAAATGACATGTATAAAACATTTCATAGAGGTTTTCATTGTAAGCTACTGCCGTCGTAAATTTATAATTTCTTTCCCATAGTTTATCTCATTTTTCTAAGTCTATATTATGGCCAAAATTTCTTTCCCAGCTAATCATTGTCTCCTTTATATCTTAAATCTAGTAATCATTTTCCTCCCGTTCCTAATTTTTTTTTATCTAATTCCATTTGTTTTTCGTGTATTCCGTATTGTTCCCGATCTTTTTTAAATCTTGTTTTAATTTGCAAATGGAGCCACCATTCCATATTTATTCCTTGTGATTTCAGATCTTGTACTGATTTTTAGTTCTCCTTTTTCATCTAAGAGTTCTGCATAGCTTACCACTTTACTGAGATCTATAGTATTTGGAGATGTCATTGCCTCCATCATTGATAACCAGATTGGGATTTTCACGTAATGGTTTTTTTTTTTTTTTTTTTTTCTGCCCCAGACCTTAAACAGGGCATCCCTTACTATGTGTGTCTCTGGAAGTAGGAGTGAAATTTATTCTTTCCCTCCCAGAGGAAGCCGTGCCAGCCTAGTTGGAGATCGTGTCCTTCTTTTAGGATTCTTTTATTTTTTAGTTGGATCCAGTCCTTTAGCCATGTCAGGGGCTGCCGCCTGATAGTAAAGCTCCCAATCTGGGAGGCCAAAGCCCCCTTTGTTCCTACTATCTTGTGGAAGTTTGTATTTAATATGTGGTTTTTTTTCCCCATACCAGATAAATTTGGATACCATTTTATTTAGTTGATCGGGGAAAAACATTCTCTAATTTAATCGGTATTGTTTGGAAAAGATAAAGTAGTTTGGGTAGTACATTCATTGTAATTGTTGAGATTCTGCCAATTAGTGATATCTGTAGTTTAGTCCAAATATCCAAATCTTTTTGTATCTGTCGTAGCAATTTATTGTAGTTATCTTCTTTTATTGCAGTGGTTCCCAAACTTGGCAACTTTAAGACTTGTGGACTTCAACTCCCAGAATTCTCCAGCTAGCTCTTCTGGCTGGAGAACTCTGGGAGTTGAAGTCCACAAGTCTTAAAGTTGCCAAGTTTGGGAACCACTGTTTTATTGTAATATATTTTGCTGATAGCCATATTCCCAAATATTTAATTTTCCTGGCCCTCGAAATTCCCAGTTTCTCCTCCGGTTCTTCATTTTGTCTTTTGGTTAAATTCTTAGTTAATATTTTAGTTTTCTCTTTCTTTATTTTAAGCCCTGCCACTTTACCGAATTGGCTTATGTCCTGTAATAATATTAGTCCAGTGTCTAGGGGTTCCTCTATGATAAATGCTAGATCGCCCGCAAAGGCCTGCACTTTGTATTCCTGTGTTCTAATTTTCAATCCCTTTATCTCCTGGTTCTGTCTAATTTGTAACATCAATGTCTCTATTGAGAGGATAAATAACGGGGATAGAGGACATCCATGTCTTACCCCTTTGGTTGGAAACCTTCTGTTGCTTCTCCATTTAGTATTATTTTTGCCCTCTGACAGGAATATATTGCTCTGATCATCCCGATAAATTTCTCTCCGAAGTTCATTACTGCTAATTGATTTATAAGGAAATCCCAATTCAGGTTATCAAATGCTTTTTGTGCATCAATAAATATCAATGCTGTTTGTTTTCCTGAATGTATCTCATAGTATTCTAATGTGTCCATTATCGTTCGTATATTGCTTTTTTTAATGTGTTCTGTAGGGTAAAAATCCATTTTGGTCTGGGTGTATGATTCCGTTTAGTTTAATTCTTTCCGCCATTGTCACAAATATTTTATAATCAGCATTTAGCAGCGAGATTGGCCTATAATTTTGGATCTTTTGTTTTTCAGTGTTGTCTTTGGGACACTAATAACAATGTTATTAGTGCTTCCATCCAGGATTTTGGTGTCTTAGCTCGTTCTAGTACTTCATTATACATTTCTAATAATATGTTCTCTAACGATTTTTTAGTTTCTAGTACTTAATTTTACATTATACATTTCTAATAATATGTTCTCTAACGATTTTTGCAATTCTTTATAAAATTCTGCTGGAATTCCATCCGGGCCCGAGGTTTTGTTATTTTTTTTGTTTTTGGATTGCCCTTCTTAATTGTAGCCTCATTGTTCTCTTATTTAGTGTTTCTTTTGTTGTTTCCGATAAGGTTGGAAGAGTCCTCTTTTGTAGGTATCTTTTAATGTCCTCTTCTTCTATTTCCTCTCGGCTAACAAGGTGCTTGAAAGTATTTTACTGCTATACTTTTCCCCCCTTCCTTTTAGTGGTGTATCATCCCTTCTTCATCCTCTAGTCTAGTTGCTGTATTAATTTATTTTCTTTTTCTTTTTTTTAATTTATAGGCTAGCCATCTCCCTGGTTTATTGGCATTTTTGAAATAATTTTGCCTACTTGATCTAATTTTCTGGGCCACTTCTTCTTGTGTAATTAAATTTAATCTATGTTTAATTATTTCTTTTTCTTCTTGGTTTTTGAGGTTCTTTCTGGATTTTATATTCTAATTTCCCCCGTTTCTCCTGGAGCTCTGTATACTGTTTCTTTTTATCTTTGTTTCTTCTTATTGTATATGCTATCGTAATGCCTCGCACTCAGGCTTTGGTTGTGTCCCATAGGTTTTGAATGGTTGTCTGTCTGTTCCAGTTTTCCTTTAGGAAAAACGCTAATTCTTTTTCCACATAGTTCTTTTCTTTCACAACCCTCTGATACATGGTCCATCTTCCTTTTTGCTTCTCCTTTCCATTTGATTGTCAATGGGTTATAGTCGGCCCACATATTCGGTGTTAATTCTACCTCCTCTACATCCTTCCCCATTTCTGGATCCATCCACACCATGTCAATCCTGGACCCTGAATTATGCGGGTTTGAAAAGAATTGTGTATTGACTCTTCTGTGGGTTGATTTCTCTCCAGACATCTTTTAGATTTAATTCTCGGGCCATTTCAAAGAATGCATTTGGTAGTGTTCTCCTTTCATATTTTTTTTTAATTATCCCCTTTATAGTCTTTCTTTGGATCTACCACCGCATTGAAGTCCCCTAACAGATATAAGTTGTCCAGTTCCAGTTCTGCTTATGTAGTTTACTGTAGTGTTACTTTCTGGTTCATGTTTGGTGCATATATGATTGCAGTTAGTACTCTATTTTTTTGTTTTATTGATACTTCAATTAATAATGTTCTTCCCTCTTTGTCTGCGTATACCTGTTTAGGTTTTTGCCAGTCCTTTATATATATACTGCAATTCCTCTTTTCTTTCTATCGGCCAGGGCCAGATGTAATTTCCCTAACTTTCGAGATTCCAAAATGCTACCATTTCCTTTTTTAATATGAACTTCCTGTAGACATGTGATGTCCATGTTTTGTTTTTGGAGCTTAGAAATTGTTTGTCTTCTTTTTATAGGTGAATTTGGTCCATTTATATTAACCGATATTGATTTCACTTGGCCAAGTATTCCATCACTCAGGCTGGGGGGTGAAATTTTACGCCCCTCAGACAGGGTTCGCAATTTGGGAGTCCTCCT